>NC_050601.1:11151439-11338939 GCF_013368585.1 Megalops cyprinoides | reverse complement strand
GTGAGCTCAAAGTTCAGATATCCAATACACTCAGCTGTCCAATATGATATGTCAGAGGGTCCGTGTGCCTGCGGTTAGATGAAGGGGTGGCCCGGGCCTCACCTTCAAAGTCCACTGTCCCGTCCCCGTTATAGTCGGCCTCTCTGATCACGTCGTCTATCTCTCTCCTGTTCATTTGCTTCCCCAGCAGCTTGCTTATGGCGTGCCGCAACTCCTCCGTCGTGATCTCTCCATCCCCGTCCACATCGAACTGAGAAACAGAAGCGACAGAGAGAAGGGGGAAGGGGGCTTTTCAGTGAGGCCTGACTGCGGCTAAGAGGGAAACTGTGAAACTGGGTTATGAGGAAGAGACTGTCACCTGGCACCACTGACCACAAGATATCTTGTATCCCAGTGGCCTTTTGGTCCCTGGAGAGTTTCCATGCCCCTTACCTCTCTAAAGGCGTCTTTGAGTTCTTTCAAGCCAATCATGCCAGCGGTCTCTGCAAGGAGCTTAGGGGCCATCAGCTCCACAAAGTCATCAAAGTCCACACTCCCCCCAACTGAGAGAGAGAGCCAGAGAAAGAGAGAGAAGGTAGAAGAAATATCTGAGTACATAGTAATTGCCTCCTAAGGGGATATTTCACAGTGGACAATGACAAAATAGTATACAAACACTATGCAATAAAAAACATTAATGGGGTAGATATAGAACATTGAAATGAGAGTCATGGTTACATGTCTTATTATATGGCATCAATGGGGCAGGCTAACACTACACATTCTTTGAAGTTTTTAAACTACTTATACTGTACTTTGCTGACATGGCAACAGTAACCTGGTAGATTTGAAATTGTTTCAACACAAATGTTGTTTTTGTGTAATGTGCTGTCTGCCATGGTACCAGCCCTCATCAATCATTGGACTCACCAGTCCAGTCAATTTATATACTGTCTTTGTGACTGATTCCTCTTTTTATGCAGCACTTAACACATTAACCTGATGTCCACAGCAAACGTCAGCATCAGTCAGGACACTTTGCTTGTCACTTTTTATTGGCTTCTTTCTGTAGCCATGTCTCCTGATTTCAAATGTACAATGAGCATCATCTGGTCTTGTAAAAAGTCAGGGTGGGTGTATTGTGAGTCTGCAAAATTTTATTGTGATAGCTCTCTCCCTCTGGAACTTGTAAACGTCTTTATCTGGTCCAATAAAAATAGGCGAAGCTGCAAAAATTGAGCATTTCTTTATTTTTGTATAGGCTGTATCATCATCATATTCGTGGTTCTTATGGCATTTTTAAATGTGCTTAGGTTAAATTGTTTTTACCAGCTGCAGTGCTTGTAACTGAAAGGTTGCCAGTTCATTTCCCGCTGGGGCACTGCTGTTGTACACTTGGGCAAGGTACTTAACTCAAAATGGCCTCAGTAAATATCCAGCTGTTTAAATAAATAAGTTTCTCTGTCTGCTAAATGACAGTAATGTAATGTAATATTTAGAGCCCTAATAGGTGGAAGAACTGCTTTATTCTGCTGCTGCTTCTGTTGGGGCGTTTTGTTAGTGTAGTGTGAAAGGTTCACACATTGTACTGCAAAATCTGCCAAAGTCAGCCTGTTGGGAGATGTTGGTGCAGGATGCAAATGTATACAGAATTTTATGTGTTCTTTGTCTAACACAGCAGTTGTATGCTGTAGATACCAGCATATAAACAATTCCATGCTTCCAGAGAATGCTTTAAAGAGGGCTAAAACTATCTCTATGGGCAAATCCTGCGCAATCATGTAGATTAACATGTTTTTGTCAGTCATTGAATGCTTAGTACATGTAATCATTTGGGCAAAGTTTCAATAAGTCACTGTTTCGAGATGAACCAGCACAATTTACAAAGGCACTAGTTCTCAAGAAATGTGTTCCCAGAAACCACTTAACACTAAGGTGACATCCATGCAGTCTCTATCGTCATTGTTTAACTAATTAAACTAATGTTTAACTAGTCCCGACAATGAAATGAGAAAGGCTGGGAGAGAACTTTCAAAGCAGAGCGTAAGGAGTCCGACGTGTTCCTGCACCTGAACGGGTGTATGTGCTGAGGATGTAAATTAAAGATGCTGCTCACGGTTCATGTTGATGTTCTGGCTCAGTTCGATCAGCTCCATCTCGGTGGGCATGTAGCCCATGGTTCTCATCAGGTTCCCCAGGTCCTTGCAGCTAATGAGCCCATCCTTGTCCTTGTCAAACTCCGCGAAGGCTTCCCTCAGCTCTGCAGTTGGAGGCAGAGAGGGAGTCAGTGTGCTGTGCCAGGGTGCTGTGAAATGGCACAGTATTCACACATGCTGACTTGAATCTGCATAATTTCAATTGTGCTGCAGTGCAGTACAGTCAGGATGGGGCACGTAACCCAGAAGCTTCTGGTTTGGTTCCCCTGTTGTATCCTTGAGCAGGAGTAACCTAACCTTTAGGTTTAACCTAAGGTAACCCAGCCTTTAGGCTTAACCTAAATTACTTCTGTAAACACCCAGCTGTTTGGATGGATGATATATTAATTTTGTAAGCTGCTATGGGTAAGGGCTTCTGCCAAGCAAAAGATAATGTAATAAGCAGCCAGGTAAGGGTTAGACAGGTAAGTTCAATTGGGAAACAATTTTAAAAGACAGAGAGATTACTGAGCAACATTTGAAGAGTTTATGTACCGTTTATCCGATATTAGCACAATACCGTTATTAATCCAGCACAATGCAGAAAATTATTGGGTGAAGGAAACTAAGGGCAGAAGGAAATAGAAGGAGAGCAAGGGTAGGTCATATTACCGTCTATTTCGTCAGCTGCTAGTGTTCGCTCCTGCAAAAGAATTTATATAGTCATTCAGTCACTATTTAATTTCTCAACTCCATACAGTAATGCATTTCATGTACATAAACAGTTATGGTTAAAATCATGTCTTTTTCATTATTTTCAGCCTGCTGCAACACACTGTTTATGCCTTTTTTTATTCCTACTTCAAAGTACCTTCATTTTCCTGTTTCTCACTCTTGTCTTTCATTTGCACACTCTTGCTATAATTCACTCTTATTCCAGACCAGACAAGCTGAATTAAATGATTATTTCATAAAACTGTTGTAAGGGTCAGAGTGCTGAGATTATAGCCCAGACGGAGATTAAGCTGCATGGGGGTCAGGGATGAATGAAGAATACTTTCAGCCTTTGGATAGTCCACTGCCTTGAACTACTGATGTACTAGAGTAACACAAAGATGATCAAGCAATGAACAATTTACAAGTCAGACAGAAGTAGGTTAAACACACATAAATCTAAATGCATGATGGATGAAGGAAAAGGCTCTAAAATATACATTTATAAAATATATTTCATGACTGTGAAATCTCAGAATTGTATTGCTCAAACTACATTTACAGTTTAAATTATTCAAATCTTCTCCAAGCAGAATATTTTCTTTAATTAAAATTTATAGTGCCTGCATTTGACCGACAATTGCTTTTACTGCCTTTGTAATATTTCCCAAGATATTGTAAAACTAATATTCAAACATGTTTCAAGCAAATAGCAATTTTTACTGGCATTCTCATATTTTTAGTTTAGCATCTAGCTTTACACATTTATATATACACTGAAGACAAGTGGAAAGACACAACAGTCTAGCAACAGCACAGATGGTATACAGTCAAACACAGGCACTGAATGGTACAACACAGCATAGAAAGAGAGACTTACAACGTGCTTTCCTCCTCTCAGGAAGATGCATGCTGGACCCAGGTTCATGGCTGGGTGTGTGTCAGATGGTTTGTACTCTATTGATCTCTTCTGTTCTATTTGTGTCTGTGACATATATTGCTTTGTTCTGTGGGTGCTGTTGTGCACTGCCTCCGAGTGTTCACTGTGTATCCCTGTGTTTCTCTTGTCGTGTGACTCCAAAAGGAGCTCAGCTGAGCAACTTCTGCTCTCTCTATATAAAAAGAAAATGCAGAAACATTTTGTTAAAGTTCAGTTAAAAATTTAGTGCAAATTATAAGAACTAAATTGCATTACCATTTATGAAAACATACCTTGTTATATTACACAGATATAATGTTACATCGTTAGTAATACCGCTATCACGTTTTGTTTTCAAAATATTAATGGATATGAATGTTAAATAGTTCTTTTGTTGTTGTAGCTGCAGAACAAAATTCATAGAAGTGCAGTTGCACTTCATTGTTATTGACATGATAAATTAAATCAATTACACTACATTATAACAGAAATATTATTAATCATTATTATTAATAAAACTTAATAGAAACACCACAGTCAGTCATCACAGTGGTATAATTTATTATACCAGTACAATCATGATCTTCAACATCACCATTTAAAGTGTTGCATAAATGTCATTTGCCATTTCAACAGCTCACCTTCTTTGCTCTCAAAGAACTCCCCGCAGAGTGATGAAGACAATGACAAACTCTTCTCTGTGATAATGCAAAGCTATTCTATTCACTCCTGTTCTGTTCACCTTTGCTTTCCTCTTCTTCTCTGTGGATTTGCTGTTTTCTTTTTTTTTTCCTCCTCCCAATGTTTCTTCTTGTCCAGAAAAGGAGTGACTCTCTCTCTCTGTCTGTGGGAAACTGAATGAAAGAAGAGGGATGGGACAGAGAGAAGCTTGGTGGGAGGGGCAAGGGGAGGGGCAAAACGGAAGCAAGGGGTGCCAGAGAGGAAAAAGCACCATGATAAACAGCTATGATAAATACACACATACATGTCGACACTTCTTGAATTTAATGTATAATGTTGGGTTGGTTTATACAAATCTGTAATTTGTTTTCATATTTTGTTTGTCACCATCATTTATTATTGGGAACACAATTTTGAAACATATGCCTAGAATCCTGTATTGCACTTATTTAATAATGAGAAATAATTCATCATAGTTTTGTTTATGAAGGATGTATTAACATTAATACAGAAACATAATAGTTGGCAAACACACTTCAATACATATTGAATATAGAAGTGTATACCAGTACATACATCAATACACAGCAAATTACGGCATTGATAAGCATTACTGTACTATAGTATTAACTCTCTGTCTTTCTGCATTAGCATTAATGTGAGTGAGTTTCACCCACCCAAATGTGCACACTATGTAAAGCTATCTTCTTTCTCTTCATCTGTGAGTTACATAAATTTTTAATAATGCTCCCCTTCCCCAGAAATCTCAAAGCTGTTTGCGTAAGAGATTTAATGCGTGGTTTTAGAACTGAAGGAATTAATACGGATTTGATCATTATTTTTGCCGATGCACCAGAGCAACTACTCCGTTATAAAAGAGGCGGGAAGGGGAGTGGATGTGGGGGGAGGAGATGGCAGATGGATGATGGGAAAGCGCATACGCTGAATTTGAAATCCAGAGAAAGAGAAGACAGAGTGGGTCGGGGGAAAGAGGGAACAGGAAGAAGGAAAGAGGGCACAGAAGGGGGAGGAAGGGGGAAGATATCAGGATCGCAATGCAGTGGAGAGGATGGACAGCAGGAAAAACGAGAAATACTTTGCGAGGGCGTGAAGGGGGGAGGAGGAAATGGAAAGGAAAGGAGATGGTAGAGTAGCACAGTTTCGATGAGAGAAGACAATTGAAGAAGGCATTGTGCAAGCCAAGAGAAGGACACAGAAAAGCAGTTTAGAAAAGAGAATATCACAAATTAATGGGACGCAAGTGGTGGAGAGGTGCAGCTGCAAAAAGAACAACAGGAGATGACTAAGGAATGGACAGATGTGGCAGGATTTAGAAAAAATAGGATATGGCGCAGTGTGAGTGGGAAAGATGGGAACTTCATAATCTTGATGTTTATATTAAAATAAAAATCTATTTCTGTTCTTAGACCTTGATGCTATGCAACAGCTGGTCAGAGGAAAAGAGGGCAGAGCCATATTAGAGAAGTAGGAGAGACACTGGGATAATGGACAGATATGCAATACATAGAAAATGAGGAATGCTTTGGATCAATAACAGAGCCAACACTCAGTGAAATCAGAGGTGATGATGAAGAATCAGAGAGAAATAGGCATTGGAGTCAGTAAACAGATCAGCTAGGCATTATGCAGCACTATATAGTGTTTGGAGACAGAGGTGAATAATCACAGATGCGTGCACAAAAAGGACAAAGAGACGTACTGATAGGTATGAGGGCTGACTGCACATGGGCTCTGGGGCTCAGTCCCCCTCCTCAAATCTAAATTAGCTGAAATAAACCGCTTATCATGATTAGGTTTTTTGCTACTGTAACTGACTTGCAGCCCCAGTGACAGGTTGAAAAAGAGAGGGAAGGAAATACACATCCCGAATTGTGTAAAGAAAGGTGCCAACATTTATAGAACGCAAGGAGAGAGGGATGAAAATAGGGCCGCAATGGAGGGAGTTGGGAGCAGCCACTTAATGTTAGTTTTTATCTCTGTTTGGTTCAGCATACATTTTCAGACAGCACTATTTTCACACAAAGAGATTACCTGGAGTGGATTAAAATGGGGGGGAAGGGGGGGGGGGGGAGACTGGTGAGAGGTGGAGATTGATGTTTCCGAGTTTCAGAAAAGGACTTTATCTATATCAGTGTAGAATTATATAGTGTTAGTCTGAGTACACTTTATAGTTTGATGACAAAAAGTGGTAAAGACACAGAGGGAGGGAGAGAGAGAAATGAAAAGAGAAAAGGGAGAGAGACAGAAAAAGAGAAAGAGAGGAGTGGAGAGAGAGGGAGAAGGAGAGGGAGAGAGAGTGAGGGAGAGGTGCGCTGGGCATTATTCTATCATAAAGGGGAAAGTATTTTATTGTATTAGATGTATGAAATTGTGCAATTGCTCAAATTAGTGATGTATGCTAGAGGGAAATGTCTGCCGAAGTGAGAATTAAGCTCAAGTACACTATGGCTCCCAAATATCTTTAAATATATTCACAAATCTTCCCCCATTATACAGAAACAATACATTACAGGGATATAACATATATAGTTATTTCAATGCAAACAATCAGTCTATGGCTGTTTAAGCACTACTACTAATTGTTTGCTTGCCCATTCACAAACCATTGGGTCAATAGGAAAACACAATATGTTGATATATTTATTAACAGCATTTTTTACATTCCATTACATATACATGCATTATTTCATAATTAGAATAATTTCTTTCTGTGATTATGTGCTCAATAAGATATGTGTTCAAATAGATTTTTTACATGACTGTAATTCATCACAATAAGCATAATCAGTTGATATTTTCGATACAGACTCAGACAAGCAAGTACACACTTCTGGTTATGTCACAGTATACGTCAGAATCTTGTTCATAATTAGAAACCAAACATTTCAGGCACAAAATGATAAAGAAAGGTCCAGTACAAAAAACCAGGATCATTCAGGGAATGTTCCTCTTCTCACTTCACAGTTTTAAGGAGGTGCTGGGAGTTGGACTTGATTTTAGTGAGAGGAAACAGACAGATGTTCAGAAGTTGAAATCTACAAATCCCACAAATCCCCAAAATCCCCAAAATCTAGAAGGACAAGATATTTTTTTGTGTTCCAAGTAATGTATGTCTACACGATAACACATTAGACTCCAGATACTCCCCCTCTTAAACCACTTTGGCTCCAGTTTGGAAAATAGCCATTTACTCGTTTTTTAATTTGATGTGTGCAGGCACTGTATGTCATGGAACTGAAGTGGTTAAAGGACAGGCAGTAAAACCATAGCACAGTGGGATTTGCAGTCTATTGCTCAGGGGAGAAGATGTAGTCCAGTGCTTGTCTCTCTGCTGCAGCAACATTTGGGTGCCAGAGGTCCACACTAAATATCACTCTAGGGCCATCCTCTGCTACACCTGTACAAGAGGAATATTGTTGTAAGTTAAGGAGAGACATCAGCCCAACATATTTTTAAATAAATGAACAATTCATTAAACTATAATTTGCTTCCTACTGTCCCCTCACTATACCAAAATATAGATTTCATTCTTTGAGACAGTGTTTGTGAAACAGATGTGACATACTAGAAGTAACAATACAAAAATAGACAACAGAAGCAGTTACCTGACCTTCAGTTTTAACAGCATGTCAAACTTAACCAAAAGCTGACGCACAAGACATTAAATCAAATGCGGACATCAAGAAGCACCAGTTTAGCACCATGTGACAGGGGGTTTACCTACCATTATGCGAGACCGTATGGAGGAATGAATCATCCACCAGGAGACAGTGTCCCTCTGACCAGCACTGGGGCTCCCCTCCCACCACCAGCTCACACTGAGGGGGAGTCTGCAGCCCTAAGACAGAGAGACAGTGCAAAGGAGAGTAAGTCGGGAAACACCAAATGATACCGTTGTGCCTAATAACGCCGGTCAGTGTGCATGTACTCTTCTCCGTCTCCTTTGCTGCTATCTTAAGCTTAATGTCAGGACTTTCAGACTGTGTTGAAGCACCCCTCCTCTCACTCTCTCTCTCTCTCTCTCTCTCACCCAAGTGGCAGCGCAGTCGTGTGTTGGTGGGGCCGTACCCTCCCCCCAGGGTGACCCCAGGCCCGAGCAGCCAGAAGCCGGCAGCCCCTAAGGAGTTGCTGCTGATGAAGGTCCGCAGGGAGAGCAGGGTGCGGTAGGTGCAAGGGCAGGACCGGCAGTTCGCTGCCACACACACCCCGGCGTTGTACAGCGGGAACACTGCCTGGCCCTGGGGGTAGGGGGATAAAACATAGGATATTATTTCACAGACTTCTTGAGTCAAGTTTTAAAGAAAGAAAATATGTTTTTAACCAAAAGATAGGAGTTTCAGGAGCATCACATTGATTTCAGAGTGAGAAGCTCCTATCGCCTCCTTTATCTCTCTTTGATACTCATGCATGCCTGGAGCTAAAACCTGTTACATGCCTTGGGCCCCTGGCAGGTCCATCCCAACTTTGTATCTATGCCACGCTGGTAGACTGCCTGGAACTCAGCCAGAATTATGGGATAGTTGGCCTCCAAGACTTCGATGTCATGGCGGTGGGCATCTCGCGGAAAAAAAGGAATGCTGGGAACATCTGGGAGGAAGAATAGATGTGGCTTCTGGATAGAGGAGCGATCGCTGAGTCTAGCCTAAGGCAGAGAGGGAGGAAGAATGAAAGAGAGAGAGAGAGAGTGAACAATAGGGCATGGGTGTTTAAATTGTGTAAATATTCAGAGCATCACAACAGATGTCAGTTACATATTCAAGCTTTTTTTGGTTTCCAGTAAACCCTCATCTGCTTGTCCTAATCCAAAACAACCCACCTGATCTCTCAGGCCTTTATGAATCCTCCCCATCCCAGCCCAGCTGTAACGCTTAGCATACTCTTGCAAGGCACTGTAAAGCTTTTTGCTGGCAGGTGGAGCCTGAGTAGGGAACAGGGCGTAGCTCAGCACAGGGGTGAGATAGCCACGTCGACGCCCCCCATCTGTGTCCTCTTCTTCCTCCTCCTCCCCCATCGCCATGGCGATGCAGGGGGTTCCGCTGTCACCAAGGGCGGTCTTTGTGGTGCTGCCCCCGGCATCAATGCCATCACTGGTGCTGCTACAGCTGCTGGACCTGGACATCTGCCTGGTCCGGACACAGCTTGACTTGAGCTTGCCTGGGTGGGTCCTGCCGGTAACAGGGGGGTCAGAGCCGACCCGGTAGCAGTACCAGAGGAACAGAACCAGCAGGGCCCACAGGAGCCCGTTGAGGGGCTGTGCTCCAAGCTCTGGGCAGGGGGGGAGAGGGAGGAAGTCAAGCGTCCACTGCATTCTGGGACAGAAAGGTGGGCTGGAAGATGGAGATGGAGGGGGAAAGACACAGATGGAGAATAGGGGGGGTAGGTGGATGACAGGAGAGTTACTGCAACACACATATGGATTAGTGTTTTATAACTGCACTTAAAGAAATGAATGAAAATACATGCCCATTACATATATATAGATATACATGTTGGACATACTGTACTTAGCTAATACTGTTTCTGTCTTCTGCCATGCTTCCTACAAACCCAGCTCGATGTCTCTGTGATAATCTGTCACGACAGTTGTCTTATTTAGACTACACAAACAGGGTGGCTACCCGAAACATGCACACAGGAACACATACACGTTAACCGCAGGCAAAACAGGCTCAGCCCGACTGATACACTTTTTGTTTTCTTAATATTACCGTATTTTTGTTAAACGAATTGAAAGATGTATTTCCATTTGTTTAGCATTATAGGACATCGCATACGAAAGTTCAGGTGAAATTGCATGCATGAGATAGAGATGTCAACAAAAAAGTGTAGGTGAGAGTGAAATAAACAGAGGCAGAAATAATTACACATGTAAATATACGGGTCCAAAGCAGGTGCAACTGCATTTATCTCCCGTCTCACTCATCAACGCGCACATTATGCCTTGCAATATGTGTTGCTTGCGTCATTATTGTTATTTATGTGTCAAACATTGGACTTACCACCCTCTCTCTCTCTTTCTCTCTTTACGTGTCGTATGCGCCTCTGCGACTTACGTATCTTTTCCGCATTCGATGTTTCCGGAGTGCCCCGAAAAAGATCCCCCTCCTCCTTTACGGAAAAACCCGAAGTGTCTTTTCATTTTTGTTCATTTTCATATAATGATTTCAATTCATTCATCTTCTAGTTTTTACAACCTTTTTTCCTTACCCGACAAAACCGCAGCCTTCACTCCTTCAACCACGTCTCTCCCGGATCACGTTTCATTCACACGTCGTTGAACAGCGCCAAGTGCTGAAACCAAAAGGAGTTCGCTTTCTCCACAGCATCATCTTGAGCCTGTAGTTCTTACATTTGGCCACTGGATGGAGACAATGGGCTTTGGCGCGTCGCACCGACATACTGATAGTCAACGCGTCAAACAGACGAAAAGAACCTGCAAGCCTCGCTCGTTCCACCCACCTGCTTATACGCTTCGGGGCCTAGAAATAGAGAAATACGGACCGACGGATAATCACACATCGAGCAGAGCGAAAAAACGCAGAGGGACGAAACGATGCCATAGAATTTTGACAATTGTGAACGGTTGGGGCGTTGATACAGAGATTCTAACATATTTATTGATCCTGCACAAAGAGCCGAGAGGGAAGGTATTATTATTTAATAGCGTTTGACGTTAAGGTGCTGTGCAGGTATTTTGACAGGGAAAAGAGGAAAACAAGCCAGGAGGTTAAAAGGATAGACATAATACAGACAAGATTTCAAGTAGGAAAATAAATTTATCAAAAAGAGAGGCTTAAAAAGACAGCTGGAGCGAGAGGGGGTGGCTGTTTTTTCCAGGTACGTAATTCCACTATGTTCGTGTTGAATTTCGTAGTCTGTGGCATTTTTGTGCTTAGCATCACCTTGCAAAACGTTATTTCTTCCCTAAAAGAGACTGTTTGGAACGTGTATATAAGAGATTATACCCATGTAAAATAGAAAGCTATATGCTGTATAATAATTGCTTATCCTCGTGGGTATGGTGGGGGGTTCGGACGGGGCAACGGGGAAGAAATTGGGACGAAAACAGATGGTGTTACAGCGGAAGCCGAAAATGAATGAATGAAATAAAGGAAAGGCGAAACACTGTTGAGCCGTATTAAGATGAAACGGATTATCTCTGTGTACATGTTGTACCCTCTGTATGACATAAAATAATTATGCTGGCTATTATTATTATTATTATTATTATTTAGTCTTTGGTATAATTAAATTGTGGTCATTTTATTATTATCATTATTACAAATAACAGAACATTAGCATTCGTAAGAAATAGTAGTGGTGCTGGTAGTAGACCCTTATTGCAGTTATTGCAAATTTTTTAAATCAAAAACAAAAATCGTTGCCCTTTAATGGGTCTTACAATTTGGCATATTAATCTCAATGACTCAACGAATATGGCTGAATTCGGGGTTTTATTGGAATTTGTGAGACAAAATTAGAATAGGCGCTGCATCATGCT
The DNA here is from genome assembly GCF_013368585.1 of Megalops cyprinoides. Classification (NCBI taxonomy): domain Eukaryota; kingdom Metazoa; phylum Chordata; class Actinopteri; order Elopiformes; family Megalopidae; genus Megalops; species Megalops cyprinoides. The sequence continues at coordinate 11,326,989 of NC_050601.1, read as the reverse complement.
TTTAGTCACTAATGGACGATTGCTCATAGTACAGATCTCAAACTTTGCTGTTTGAAATACTGCCCTGCCACTTTTCTGGCTTCATCCAGCATGCATCTACGGTCCTGTGATGTTGCCATATTGGATTTCCATATGGCATAGTCAGCAAAGCAAATATGACTTGTAATTCTTTAACTTCCTCGTATATTTTTTCCCATCTCTGGACTGTATTTCTGCTATAGAAATCTTAGTTTTTGGGTTTCATGCATGCTTTGTGCTGTTCTTGTCCTACTTGCCGTCTTGTATTTCTGTTTGCAGCTACTGCAATAGTAATAACAGCACTAGCATCGATACTTGCTGTAGCTATTTCAGAGGTATTGTCACAGTTCTTTGCCCTTGCTTCCTTCATTTATCTCCTGATGTCACTGTTGCTGTTCCTTCCCTCTTTCTCTCATTTGCTGTGTTGTTTCCTTTTTCAGATAGTCAGTCTCTCTCACGCTAAGTCATGGTGTCCACAGTACTAGCTGTGACACTGTGTGTCACCTTGCTGCACCTGTCTACAGGTAACAAGTATGTGTGTGTGTGTGTGTGTGTGAGAGAGAGAGAGAGAGAGAGAGAGAGAGAGAGAGAGAGCATCTGTGTGTGCATGAATGTTTTCTTTAGAGTTTGATAATGTAGTGTCAGTCGGGTGTGAAAATTCTGTTGACTCATTCTGCTCTCTCAGGTCTGACCTTTGCCTCAGATGAACTGGGAGACAACGGCGATGGACTCCGAGTGACTGCTGAACCTCCAGAGCAGCAGCCAGCTTACACCCCCACTTCAACCCCACAGTCTCTTCGTGACCTAATCCATGCCGCTCTCCTCAGTAAAGAATATCTTGGTCAAGCTCCTGTCTTTTCTGGTAGGGTGCAGTGTACGGTGGGCATATTTCCCATGTGTGTGTTGGTATATATTTGTCCTCTGCAGCTGATTATAACCCTCTATCTCTGTCTTACCCTTCGTAGGAACAACTACCAATCCTACGCAAGCTGTCCCTCCTGTGCATCACTATGAACCGTCGTCCACCATGATGTCACCCGGGGTGCTCACCACGGCAGTGACCTCATCAGCGGCGGCCCCGCAAGCAGGCCAAACCAGCACAGGAGGTCTGGTGACATCAGCACCCTCAGAGGAAGAAACTACAACCACTCTGATCACCACCACGACCATTACCACAGTGCACACACCTGGTAAAGATGCTCAGAAAAATCCAATTCACTTGTATTGCTCATGTCTGAAATCAATTGCTGTTTGGTGATAATAACACATTTTCTGTTGCCACGAAGGGAAGAATTTAAATATGCAAGACATGCTGTAAATTTCTCAGTTGCCACTTTTGGCAAGCCACCATCTTCTCCTCCCTTTAAATTCATTGTGATATAACGTGTCCATCAGTACAGTATGTGTTTTTGAAAAGAGAAAATGCAGGACTTCTTCCCAAACAGGAAACCCATTTCAACACTCATATTAATGTCCCTGGTTTGGTTAACTCATATCGCCAGCATTTCAAACTACCGATGACAACGCGTGTGTCTCCTTCTCTCTCAGTGCAGTGCAATGCCACTCTGTCGGGCATGGAGGGAATAGTGGAGTCTCCTGACAGTCACTCCTCCTCATCCTCCTTCTTCCCTTCTCTGGAATGTACATATAGCATCACTGTCTACCCTGGTTATGGAGTGGAAATTCAGGTAAGCCTCCACAGTTTATATCAATGCCTCCAGTCCAATCAGCACTCTGTTCATCCGTATTGACCTCCTTTCCCTGATTCCTTCGTAAAGGTGAAGAAGGTCAGTCTATCCAAAGCAGAAACTCTGACCATCCTTGGACTTGGGGGAGGGGCTCCAGAGCTCCTTGCCAATGAGACGCTGATGAGCGAAGGTCAGGTCATACGCAGCTCAACCAACCAGGTCCAGATTCACTATCGCAGCCTCCAGCCAGCCAATCACGGCATCTTCAGCCTGCATTACCAAGGTACCTTCTGTTACTCTGATTGGGTGTGTGTTGCTCCGGTGACAGCAGACTCAAGCTGTTGGAAAATAAATCTGTGGTGACATTATCAACCATGTGAGAAATTAACTTGACCTGTCTATCCGTGAGGAGACCCAGTGGAAATTCGCATCTGTGTGTTTGCGTTTAGGTGCTTGTCTGTTCAGGGGGTCTTGTTGTGACTAAATCACCATTCCCCTCTTTCGCACACAGCTTTCCTCCTCTCCTGCCCTTTCCCCCTCCTCCCTGAGGGAGGGGGTGTAACGGTGACCGACCTGCACCCTGGGGGCCGTGCCCACTTTCATTGTGACCCTGGGTTTCAGGTCAGAGGTCATGAGGTGGCCACCTGCCTGAACTCAACCCGACCTCACTGGAGCTCCCCTGAACCTCAGTGTGTCGGTCAGTTGCACTTTCTTTCTTCAGATCTTTCATTCTTCTCTTTTTTAAAACTGTGCCCATTTTCTCTGTCCCCCTCTTTCCTTACATATATATATATATATATATATATATACAGTATTTAATGCTCGAAATCAAATTCTTGTCTCCATGTCTTTGCAGTTGTGCTCAGGAAATGTTTATGATTTTATTGTTGCTTCATTGAATTAAACATTTCATTATTAAACTAAGGGCGATAATAAAGTATCAATTGTAACACATAATCACCTTATCTCAGTCATTTGAAATCATAATCATTAATTATCTGAGATGGAATCAATGTTCAGTGAAGCTATCCCCAGTGACTACTTTAACTCACAAAAGAAAACAATCAAATTAGACTGTAACATGAGACGGCAATATATTAAGATTACTTGAGATAATTCGCAACCATTCTTCCTGTCAAAGCGGTGTCATGTGGAGGGTGGATCCGGAATGCCACTGTGGGTCGAATCCTATCCCCTCCTCCACCTTCTGCCAGCAACCATAGCAGCAGCACCAACCTGAGCTGCCATTGGCTGCTGGAGGCAAAGGAGGGGCACAGACTCCATCTCCACTTTGAGAGGGTTGCTCTCGATGAAGAGGACGATAGGTGAGATGCAGCATCATTCAGGGTGTTGGTGTATATTGTTGCCGTGGTTTAAGCTGAAACTCCTTGTGATGTTTTTTGTGACACCTCTCCTGTTCTTTCTTCCCTAGACTGATTGTGCGCAATGGGAACAGCTCTACCTCGCCCTTGCAGTTCGACTCAGACCTGGATGATGTACCGGAGCGAGGGATTGTGAGCGAGGGGTCGTCTCTCTACCTGGAACTGACAGCAGACTCCTCCAGCATCCCTCTATTGCTGGCTCTGCGCTACGAGGGTGAGAAGATGGCAACTGTCGTTTCTCTCCTCTTATCTCTCTCTCTTTCTGTCTTTCTTTCTTGCTTTTCCGCTCTTTCTTTTCTGTTTCAGCCACTGTGCTTTACAGAGCTGTCTGTGTTCGTGTGCCTTTCAGCCTTTGATGGTGAGCACTGCTACGAGCCCTTCCTGCCTCACGGGAACTTCAGCAGCAGTGACATCACCTTCCCCCTGGGAACAACCGTCACCTTCTCCTGCTCCCCCGGCTTCATCATGGAGCAGGGGTCAGGGGTCATCGAGTGCGTCGACCCCAGCGACCCCCACTGGAACGAGAGTGAGCCGGTGTGCCGAGGTACTGACGAGAGCAGTGCAGAAAAACGCAAGACTTCATGAGCATATAGAACGCGTGACTGTAACATTAACACCAACACTTTCCTCTCTTTTTCTCCTTCTCTCCTTGCTTCTTTTGTGCTGTCCCATCCACCCCTGTTCTCCTTCTCTCAGCTCTGTGTGGGGGGGAGCTGACAGAGCCCTCCGGCACGGTCCTGTCCCCTGATTGGCCCCAGAGCTACTCCAAGGGCCAGGACTGTATCTGGCAAATTCATGTCAGTGAAGACAAGCGCATCGAACTGGACATTCAGATGTGAGCAGAGGAGAAATATTTATAAAACTTTCAAAGTACCTAAGGTGGAGTAACTAGTAAAAATGGTAAAAGTGGGGGGTTGTACTATGTGATGGCTGCACTGAAATGAATTTGCTTATCAATGCCCTCTGAATGAATGTATTTCAGAATCCAGTCAGGTTGCCTTTACACAGCTACAAAATCTATTGACTTATTTCACTGGTAACTGTTTTGTTTTGGGCACAACGTGTTATTAACATGTATTGCCATTTTCTTCTTTTCTCAAAGTTTAAATATTCGCCACAATGACATCCTCACTCTGTTTGATGGCCACGATGTCACCTCGCATGTGATTGGCCAGTACATGGGGTCACGTGAACGTTTCCAGGTTGTGTCAGTGGGGTCAGAGGTCACAGTTCAGTTCCAGAGTGACCCTGATGATGCCTCCTTCATCCTGAGTCAGGGATTCCTAATTCACTACCGGGGTAAGTAGGAAATGATTACCTTTATGACTTACTTAATTTCCTGTTTTGATCCCAGCAATTATCCTATTCATGTATAGTGGAAAGTGGGGTAAGAACACAGAAATCTCTAGTGGAATAGTAGAAAGTACATGCTACAATTCATACGAGTTGAAATAGAATATCTTTTATGTCTGCATCATTTTTACCGATAGCTTTAGAGGGCCTGCAATATAGTGATTAAAGGCAGCAGCTTAAAAGTGTTATGATCATTATAACAAATGACATCATCTTTGTCGTCAAACAGAGGTTGAGCGCAATGACACCTGTCCTCCCCTCCCTCCAATCGAGTTTGGCTGGAGAAGCTCCTCCCACCCATCCCTAGTGAGGGGCAGCGTGCTGACCTATCAGTGTCAGCCTGGCTATGACATAATTGGATCCGACATTATCACTTGTCAGTGGGATCTGTCCTGGAGTAATAGCCCACCCACCTGTCAGAAAGGTAAGTTACAAGGGGTATAGGGTGAAGAATGGGTACGCAAAAGAATTGGATTGGTCGCTTTCTCTGGCTTTTGACACTGCCTTTGAGGAGTTTAAATTCAGGAGGTTTAAAAATGAATTTTTTTGAAAAAGACAGCGACAGTATCTAAAGAAAACACACGATGCAAACGTGCGATTTTACCGAACAAGCAGTACAGTAATGAGCGTTGATGGGAAAATGACTTATATCACGGTGCTGATGGTCAAACGCTGTGTTTGCCTGATCGGCTATGGTTCTTGGTTCTGGAGCATAATTTGCCGGAACAAATCAATAAAGGGGGCAGCATGCCTTTGTTGCTGATCCTTGTGTGCAAAGAAGAGGCCCCAGCAGCGGCATTTTCCTCTCTGTCCCGTGTCCTCCAAACCGTGACATTTAGTACGTCAACGCTGATGCTATTTCTGCCTCGTTGAAACACGCACTGTGATTAGTTTAACTGCTAGGCCTATAATAACACACTGTCCCCCCCCCCCTCTCTCTCTCTCTCTCCCCCCTGCCGGCGCAGTTCAGCAGTGCTCAGACCCGGGGGATGTGGTGAACGGAGCGCGGTCAGTGCGCCCGGAGCCTGGCTTTGCTGTCGGCACCGTGGTGCGTTTCTCTTGCAATCAGGGGTATCAGCTGGAGGGCCCCGCCCAGATCTCGTGCCACGGCCGTGACACGGGCACGCCCAAGTGGAGTGACCGGAGCCCAAAGTGTGTCTGTGAGTTTCTCCCGCCCTTTAGCCCTGTGGTCACTCTACTGTTGCAGTGGGATGTATGAAACTGGACTTGTAACCTGGATGTTCCAGGTTTGAATTCTGGATGGGGACATTGCTGTTATATATGATTGGCCAAGTTTATAGTAGTAGAAATGAATAATATGTTGGCTATGGAAGTCTTCCTGAAGGGAAGGATCTACTAAGAAAACATATAATGGTAACATAATTTTGCGTCGGAGCTTAACATTTTGTGTCTGTTTGTATACATTTATCTGTCTGCATGTGTGTTATGCATGTATCTTTAGCAGTGATTCTGTTTCTTTTTGGGTTTATGAAAAGGGAGAAGCTCTGTATTTTGTGCTTTTCATTCTGCTTGATTCACTGTGTTTATATATGCTTTTTTTGTACACTGTATGAATCAGCATATTATCATTTCCTTTTCCTTTACAGTAAAGTATGACCCTTGTCCAAACCCTGGAGTTCCTGATAATGGCTATCAGACACTATACAAGCATAGCTACCCGGCAGGGGAGTCTCTCCGCTTCTTCTGCTACGAGGGCTATGAGCTGATAGGGGAAGTCACGATCAACTGCCTCCCTGGGCACCCCTCCCAGTGGAACAATCCACCCCCCTTCTGCAAAGGTGAGAATGTGATTTTGAGGGAAGAGACTGTGAATAAATGAATATGTCTCCTCTGTATTAACATGCATCTTCCCCACACTCACAGTGGCATATGAGGAACTTTTGGATGACCACAAGCTGGAAGGTAATGATCAATATTGCCAAATTTGTGTTATTGTTCTTATTAAGGGGCAACAAAAGAAATGCAGTGGTGTCCTATGGCAATCTTAATTGTGATTCACTTCTTTAAAAATAAAAATAGCAATCTCTTTAATGATTTTTAGTTTGTGTACTTGAAATGTATTAACTTAACGTAAAAGACACATTTATTTATGCTTTTATTCTAGTATCCAGATCAACAGACCCTTCCCACCAAATGGAAAGTGAGAACATTGCCTTGGCAATAGTCCTGCCAGTAATACTGGTCATCTTTCTGATTGGAGGAATCTACATGTATTACACTAAGTAAGTGTCCCTTAGTCAGTACCAAGCAGCTCCACATATAGATGGATAAGTTTTGTTGCTCTGTTTCGCATTGTCTCACTTGATTCTCTGTATAAAAGCTGTTTTCCTTGCCCCTCCAGTGTGTGTAGGCTCCAATGGAAGCCCCTGTTCTGGAAGTCTCTCTCCCACACTCACTCCTACAGCCCCATCACTGTGGAGTCAGACTTCAACAACCCTCTATATGAGGCAGGGGTGAGACATACTCCTTTGTGTTGTCTGTCTGTGACTGTGGTATCCAGTGTGTCAGTATACCTTTTGAACTAAATGCTTGTTTCTCCTCTTTTGCCATTTTTCACAGGACACACGGGAGTATGAAGTGTCAATCTGAGAAGGGAAAGACTTAACTCGAATGGAATGAATGAAATGAAAGATGATTGGAAGAAAACAGAGGAGGAGTGTTTTTTCTCTTCCTGTCAATCTGCTGTCCTTCACCTCACTATCTCATCTCTCCATCTTTTATTTACTCTTTTGCTGTCTTTTTCTCTGTCAGTCAGAATTCATGTATTTACCTATAACACAGCTCTTTTTGTCCATGTATGTCCGTCTACATATTATTATCTATCCCCACTGTCTAGCTCTCTGTCTGTCCGTCTGTCTATGTCTGTGTCTGCTTCAGTTTGTCTGTAGCTAGATGTCTGTGACTCAGTGCGTGATCGTTTCTCAGTGTGTGGTTGACTCTCAGTACTGCTGTTTTCAGTTTCAAACCTTCCTTTTAAAATCAGGACTGGTGCCTTAGAGTGAAATTAAGGGGGTGCATTGGACAGAGAGATGAGGGGTCACACAGGAAACGGAAGGTAACACTGCAGAAAAACTGTGAAAGAAAGAATGAGAGTGACTGACAGACAGAGGGACAGATTGACACACACACACACACACACACACACACAAAGATACAAATACACACACCATCACAGACACACACATAAACACACACACACACACACACACACACACACTAGAGCAAACTGAATGTAAATATTTTTATTGAATATTAAAGATTATGTATACACATACTAAATCTGTGCCAAAATACGTCACATGTGATGTCACATCATGCATCACCTCTGTTGCCATAGTAGTTACGCCATCGACTGTAAAATAAAATGTCAATGTTGAATTTTGTTCTTTGCAGTCTAAGAATTCTGCTCAGTCTGTCTTGTATGACAGGAAAAAAAGGAAAGAGCAGATTGTTTTCACCTTTAAAGCACGCAACGATTGTATAAATTTATTGCTTCTGCTGAATCATATTATAAAGATTATGATTAACAATGATTATTATTGTTATTGATGCTATTGGTGTTGTAGTATATGCACTATGTTGGAGATAATATAAAACTTGCTGCTTGCTGTGATGCAGTATTGAACAATTATGTATACTTTTTATTATCATGATGGTCTGTTTTGAGAACATTGAGCCACATTTCTTCCACTGTGCCAACAATGGAGCCAGGGAAATCTTACTCGTTGTATTACATTTTATTGTCATTATTTCTCTCATTGATAAATTTGTTTATTTATTTGCTGAAATTTAAGATAAAATTAAAGATCTTTGTTGAATGGTGAAAAGCATTCTGGTGTTTTTTATATATCAGGCATCCATTTCTTGTATACAGTTTTCCTGTTGGAAATCAATCCTGTGTAATTTTCTTGATTACATGGTCTTAAACACTGAATGGACATGCCTCTAAGTGATTTCATTTCAAAACTAGTTCCATTATCCAACCATGGTGACAAAAATAGGTATTTTGCCTCTAGTCATTAGGGGTGGTCTAGTCAGAACTTACACATGATGCATGAAATCAGTGATAATAAATATTCACAATTGAATAGATGAATAGATACTGACAACTGGATTCACCTAGTCCATTATTTACCAACCATGCACGACTCAGATGGGAAATAAATGAAAGTGTTTAACTGTTAACAGTACAGATTATGTAATGTGTTATAGAACAGCTAGATGCTCACATGCAATTCCAGGAATATCCAAAATGTCACTATAGCCATTTCACACAGGTTTGCAGCCCTGTCTCTCCTTCATTTGGGGGAGGGAGAGGGAATTTATGGTGGGAGATCAGATGAAACACTTGCTTTTGGAGCATCAGCTGTTACCGGAGTGCATCGTCCCTGAGATGCTGAATTTGTTGCTTGCTCATTGTTTTTAACATGCATTTGTGCTCAGTTTGAAGGCTGACAAATCCCACTTTCTTTGATTCATAACTTCGCTTCCACTGAGAGAGGGACGTGGCTACAAGACTATCGCATAAAAGATGTCTGTGCGCTGGCTGTCCGTGTAAGAGTTGTAGGAACGAATTAAAACAAATGCATGCTCTAGAGAGACCGTTTAAATGAGTACCTAACCGCATTTTCTAAAATTGGTGGATAGGCTAGATGGGTTACCACGTTGGTAAACGGGTTCGAGGTTTGAGTGTGATCAAATAAGCAAGCACAATTTAAGCAAATGTGATCAAATACTGTAAATAATTATGAATTGAAATGTACTGAAATGTGTTAGTAGTAGTATTAGAACTATTAGAAAATTACTGTCCATTTCAATGATCTCGTGTCATTTCTGCACACACAAATTAACACCGCCCTGATCTGGTTTGAAAAACAACCAACTGAGCTGGCGCTTTCCTACAGCGAACATGAAGCAGACGGAACGCTGTAGTTTTTTTTTTTCATCAAACACAACGCACACTGGTCATCGCTTGGTCTGAACGCGTCATCTGTGATGTTTCAACCAATCAAAGAAGAGTGCGATTACGAGAAACTCAAACTCTAAAAGCGATCAGCGTTATTTATCTTACCACAGAGCAAGGGTTGTTCTGCCGACCTATCACATTTCGTATGCTAAATACTCCGTGAGTGACCAAAAAACCCTGCTGGCTCTGATAGACGTGCATATTGTCCAATCAGATGCGGCGACGGTTAGCATTGAGGAAGCAGCCATTGTAAGAGTGAAGAGGAGGAAGAAGAAAGGTCTTGAGACTATACTGAAAAGCATATGAAGACGGGGGCGATGGTCCTGTAACATACATGTTCGGCTACCTAAGCATTTTATGTACTGTCTATTTTAACGTTTTGTTAGCGTCCTTGCAATATATTCGAGTAGTGGCAGATACGGAGCCAACTGCTTATTTGGTGAGTGATTGCTACTGAGCAGCTTGCTTGTCTACCTAGTTAGGTAGTTGGCTAATGCAAGTGGCTAGCTAACCGGCTAATAAACAAAGTGGCTGGCTAACTAGCTTCATTGTGAAATGTATTATTTAGCCATATAGCTAGTTGGGGAGCTATCGGGTGAATCAGCTAGGTTATTTTACATATTTGGCAAGTAATATAGTTAGTTTTAAGAGCAGTATTGGACCTAGCTAGCCGTGTAGCTTCTGTACACACCTCGCTTGCTGTCCAGGTTTATGTAGGTTAGCTATCATTTGGCTTAATTTACGGGAAAGAACTGGATTGAACATTTGAAACGGCAAGTTTCATTAGCTGCTCATAATTATAGACCTGCTGAAGTTGTGTATGTGTATTAACGATAGAACAGCTTGGTGTGTAAGTAGGCCATTATGTGCAAAAGATATGGTTTCACACTAAACAATGAGTCAGAGGGGCAGAACAGTGTTTAGAGTGAAATAGCTGTATGTCATGTTGATACTCAGTGGATCACAACCAGCCTGTTAGTTATTGGCAAGTGTGTGTGTGTGTGTGTGTCCTGTGGTGGCACAGTGTACTTTTTGCTTTCAATATTGTAAGTAGGAAGACTTCTGATTCTGTTCCTCTGCAGCACCTTTCAATACTCTTGCACACCTGATGTCTGCGGAGGCCTCTGCAGGAAGCGTGGCGTCGGAATCGCTTCCTGTTCCGCCGCCCCCCTCAGGGGGACGGGAGGAGAAGGCAGGAGCAGGGCTCGCGGGGAGCAAGTATGTGAAGCTGAACGTGGGGGGCTCCCTGCACTACACCACCGTCCAGACCCTCTGCAAGGAGGACAGTCTGCTGAGGAGCATGTGCAACGGAGGGGTCGAAGTCACCATCGACTCAGAGGGTGAGACCGCGAGGGAGGGAGAGAGTGAATGAGCATGTGCGTGTAGCGACCAGATAAAGATCACCCCTTTACCCGCAATACACATTGGATCAGTGTTGCTGAGGGTGTTTGGATTGCCATACGCTGAGTGTGTACCGGTGCATTGTGTGCATGTAGGTGTATGCGTTTGTGTCTTCTCAGCCAGAGTTAAAGTGCTTTATTGCCCTCTCTCTCTCAGGCTGGGTTGTGTTGGACAGATGCGGACGGCATTTTGGATTGGTTCTAAACTTCCTACGAGATGGGACGGTGCCACTTCCAGAATCTCAAAGAGAGATAGAGGAGATACTGACAGAGGCCCAGTATTACCGGGTCCAGGGGCTGGTTCAGCACTGCCATACTGCATTGAAGGTAAGGAGTCCAGAAGTATTCATGTCTGAGATTGAATAGAACTTAACGTTATGTGACAGTAGCCAAGAGATCTTAGGTTATAATATAATAAATAAAATAATATAATAGATTTATATATTATATTTATTGCCAGGGGGTCTTCTTGAATTACTCTGAAATATAATATGCTACATAGATTTGTAACAGCAGAAATGGCAAATGTCATTGTTGTTAACATGTAATATATGTTAATATTCAAGTACTCCATACCTTTAACTTTAGAGGGACATGAGGTAGCATCCAATTGCACGGTCTGTCTCAGAGATATAAATACTCGAGAGAGTGAGAGAGAGAGAGAGAGAGAGAGAGTACTACACTGAGAGAGTACTTTTCTGCGTCCACTGGATTGATAGCAAATGTCGGGGTAGGGTTTTGTTATGCTCTTGAGATGGGGAATCCTCTTTGGAACGTATGCAGTTTTGTAGTCCTTGGACATTCCCTGGTAGGATTCAAGTACGGAGGGTGTTTGTTGTATTGTGCTTGCTGCCACGGGAAATTTTAAGCAGTCTGGAGTCTCTACAAAGAAGTTATCCTTGTGACAAAAAGCATGCCTTTTGACCCAATGGTCAATTTAAATCAGGATATCAACAGATATTTATTCTTAGTAGTATTAGTGCTGTGTAATGTGTTAACAGTATTTTTTAAATTGCAGTAGATGAGATGTGATCAAATTTAGTTTTTAATACTTATTTGTGCACATGGTTGGATTTTGAGGAACTCACAAACATGAGCAGATGTCAGTGTAATTGGGCTGATAACAGTCTGGTTAAACCCTCTTGTCTCATGAAAGCTAATTTTTCTAAGACAGCTACTAATAAAGTTTTCTAATACATATAGTTTTGACTTGTGAAATTGATAAGGCGGACCAACTAACACTGTACTAACTTGATATTTCACTGGAAGCCCTAGTGCTTAACATTTTGCCATTGCTGTTCTCTAATTCACAGCTGTCTGCCATCAAACCCATTTTATGTTCAGCTTACACATTTTTAACGCCAACTCAGCTCAGTGGTCTTACTGTAGACTGTTATAAAGACTGATACAAGAAGGGAATTAATCTAGAGAGACATCACGTGATGTACAGTGTAAATGTATGAATATGCATCTGAATCAGGATATAATATGTGGAGTTAAATAGATACTGGCCTGTTGTGATATAGAATTTAAAATTAGAGACTTTAATATCTGTAAACTATATTTTTTTTTTTCAAAAAATACTATATGACATAATAACTATTATTTGCAGATGCCACCATAAGTGAGGATGACTAGAATGTGTCCCTCGTGAATGGTGGGAGTCTCCCATATAACATTTTTAGCAAGTCATTTTAATGCAGCAGCCAGTCCTGTTAGCTGGTTCACTGTGTATTTTTTATTTCTTGCATTGAGCTCATTATGTGTCCTCTCTGTGATTTTGTCTTTCAGAAGCGGACAGAGGGCTTTGAGGGAACATGCCGCATTCCCATGATCACTTCAGCCAAAGAGGAGCAGAGGATGATTGCCACCTGCCGAAAGGTGAGACAGAGGGAAAGGTATTGAAAATAAGAGGAATTGGATGTGAGGAACTAGTGAGAAAGAAATAGGATGAGAAAAAGATTAAGTGTTGACTAAAAGAAATGATACATCCCCATAGTTACTGTAATGAAGCGTGATTCGGGGGGAAGGGCAGGGAAAGGCAAAGAGAGCATGTAAATGGAGTTAGGTGAATACAGAAATACAGCAGTGAATAATAAAGCAAAATGTAGTGATTCAAGGCTCTCCACTGGTTCCACAGTGTGAGTTCTGTGGCCCAGGTTCAGGCCCACCTATGTCATCAGCTGACAGGGACCAAGAGCCCACAGCCAATGGGTCGCTTTCTGTAGGGGTATGGGTGGGTTAGTTGACAGGTTGTCGTCGTCTCACCTTGGGTACCCAGCAGTTCATCAGCTGTTCGCATGAACTCAGTGGAGAGGAACCTGTGTTACGGTGAGACAAGCCCACAATGTGGATTTGGAAATGGGGGTACAAAGGGGGGGGGGGGGGGGGGGCATTTAAAAATGTGGTGATTAAAGTAGATCTGGGATTTTTCATAATTAAAGTTGTAGTGTGTTCATAACTGTATGATTGAAGAACAGACTGCTTGGATTGAGAGGAGGATGGTGCTGACTGCTGGTTCGTTCTTTCAGCCCGTGGTGAAATTACAAAACAACAGGGGGAACAACAAATACTCTTACACCAGGTACTGCTTCTGCCTTACTAGTGCACACCAGTATGATCCCACTCACCATCGCATGCGAATTACGCAGTTAATCAGTTGATGTTTATGCACTTCCTTCATAATGCTGTTTGAAAATGAACATCTCTTTATGAAAAGTAGGTTCAGAAAAAAAAGAGTGTAATGGTTATAGGCAGTGTTAAACATGCTAATGCTAAGCTAGAAATATGATCGGGTGTTCAGATTTTTCCGCATCTGCCTTGTGATAATGCTCTTCTTCACAGTCTTATGAAGTGATTCTGTTGCAGTAACTCAGATGACAACCTGCTGAAGAACATTGAGCTGTTCGACAAACTGGGCCTGCGCTTCAACGGCAGAGTCCTCTTCGTCAAGGACGTGCTGGGGGATGAGATCTGCTGCTGGTCTTTCTACGGCGAGGGCAGGAAAATTGCGGAGGTCTGCTGCACGTCAATCGTCTACGCCACTGAAAAGAAACAGACAAAGGTAGGTGTGGAGTAGAAGTGCTGCAAGGTGTAAGCGTTGCAGTTTTGCTCTGGAATGCAACGAGGACCAGAGGTTTCAGGGTGTCATTGACTGCCTAGCTACTAATCTCAGTCTTGGGTCTAAATCTTCTTGTAGAATGATTGTTACAGATACCGTTGTGTATATAGGTGTGCTTTATGGCTATGTGACTCTGTTTTCCATCTCTGTGGTCTCTCACACAGGTTGAGTTCCCTGAGGCTCGCATCTTCGAGGAGACCCTCAACATCCTCATCTATGAAAATGGCCGTGGCTCAGGGCCAGGGGGTGTGGCCTTATTAGAGTCCGGGGGAGTGAGCTCATCCCCAGGCGCTGGCCAATCGGAGGAGGAGGGTGCTGGGGCTGGGGGTGGGGACCGCAGGGTCAGGCGGATCCACGTGAGGAGACACATCATGCATGACGAACGGGGACACGGGCAGCAGACTGTGTACAAGGACTGAGGAAGGGTCGGACAGGCAGGGAAGAGTTGGTACGGGTGTCCCCTGTGTGCCAGGATCGAGAGAGAGAAGAGGTGAGGGAGGGAGAGCTGGAAAACATACACAGGGGGTAAGATGTAGTGTAGGGGACACTTCACTCGATAAAAGTAAAGTACTTGTGGAAAAAACCAAATAGGGAGATATTATGGGGAAAAGTGGTGACGAGGGAAAATGAGGCATCTATGTAAACCGTGAATGAAAGAGAGGAGTTGGTTGTGCGGTACAAAACAATATATTTTACACCAACTGACTGGACACTTCGGTACATCAACACTGCACTGAGGGAGAGGGTACAATAAAGGGGGGAATAGAATAGAATGATTCCTGTTTCAGACCTAATTACGTTTTGACAATTTCATTTTAAAAGCAAAATGACTGATTGTTGCCGTGTATGTATGTATTATGTTATTCTTTATTTTTGTTTTTTATTAATTTATTGTTCTGTTAATTTATTGTTGTGAATTTTCCTTTTTTTTTTAAGATCAAGTGTGAATAAATTATTGAGCATGAGTGTTTGGGGGGGACTCTTATATGGGTACTTTTTGTTGTACAGTGGTGGGCAACATTTTGTACACACATGCTGAAACAGTCAACTCTCTGACACGTTTACTCATTTATTCACTTTATGTTTTACAGTGACTTGATACTGCTTTACTGACACAATAATTTCCCATGGGTGGTCATCTGTGTACAGTAGTCCTGGAGGGGCCATCATTGATTTTTGTCCCAGCATTTGCCCAAACACTTTGGTGGAGGGTGAAAGTTATGGACACTTGCCAAGGAGAACTGATATTGACTCACAGGTGGTGACTGAATTAACCTTCGGGCTGTTCTGTACAGTAACTGATGAATTGACTGATTTATACACTTATGTGCTGGCTAATATGTGTTTTATTTTCAACCAAAAAACAACCCTAAACCTGCCAACGGTGAACTGCACCAATTTTGTGTACTTGGAGTTAGTATTTTTGGGTCCACATTCTCAATAAAAATGTTTAAAACTTTGCCTTTGAGGATTTATTGTGTCCAATTAACAGCAACTGAAACAAGGCAGGTGTATATCTACATATAGCCTAGCCTGTATACTTAAGGGAGATGAGTTTGTTTTTTAATATATCCCACAGAAGATCCTGTTCGGATCAAAACGCGTCCGTATGTAATAAATTATATAAATAAATATAATACAGCAAACGGTGTGCAGACATTATTTTGAATGTTCTTAATTACTTGCATTTGAGAAATAAAGGAATGTGGCTTTTGTCCTTTTGGGATAAATATAGCATGACTACAATTAGTTTCTATCATAATTTTGTCATCAAAATTTCCCTTGATTGAATTGGCTCCTGAGTGATCGCAAACGATAAGATCAAGCCGTGAGACAGAAGCAACGCGATAGCGGCCCACTATAAGAAGGGGAAATTGACTTGCCAGCTTTTTCCCGTCACTGCGGGCGCGCCAACGCACACGCGCGCCAAATACAAGAGTGAGAGCTGCGCAGTTTTGACTAACGGGGTTTTGTTTGGCTGGAAAATAAATTGCATTACAGTGAAAATTGGACGAGGTTTGTTTCAGTGGAGCTGCGTCATTGTTCAGATCTCGGGTAATATATCTTCGCTCGTTAAGTGGTGTATCTGGGTATATTTGCTGCCTGATACTTTCCCTAGACATCTGGCTGCCTAGCATTAGCCGCTTAGCTGCACGACTTTGGCAGCTAACGTAAGCTAGCTTCCAACACGTTGAAACTGATACGTCTGTTAGCTAGTCCAGCTGGCAGGTGGCTAACTTGACATAGCTTTGCCGGTGTCAGAAGTGCTTCGCCAGCTAGCTTAGTAGCAAGGATATTTAAAATATCACTAGATTCACTCACAAGATGTATAACGTTAGCTGAAGTACCCATTAAGCAACGGCAGCAACAAGGTAGCTAATTACAGCGGTATATAAAGACTGAGATAGCTAGCTAACGGCCGTAAATTACATTAGCTGGGTGGCTGTCTCTACAGATTTGAGTATGTTAGTCACCAGATGTTTGTTTTAAATATTCAATACTATGGAGGTGGCTAGTCAGCTAACGTAGTTGCGTTAGACCAGTTGGGCCTTGTTTTTGAACTGTTAGCGGAACACCGTAGGGTCCGTGTTTCTGACTTGGCACGTTTTTGCATTCATGGTCAGCTACATTGCCTCAGCATGGTCCCTTTGACTTGCTCGACTTTGAAAACATTGCTAACGTTAGCTTGCTCTCTAGAATATATCGAGGTGCTGAAAGTTGATCATTAGTCATTCCTAGTTATCTAATACTGTCAGCGAATGTAAAACCAGATAGCAGCTAGCTTAACGTTAATAGGTTAGTTAGTATATTGGGGTGTGTTAAATGTTGATTTCACTGTTCCTGTTAATATTAATAAAAATTGTACATGGTCTGTGCGCACACTGACTCAGAGCATCGCAAGAGGCCGGTACCTGAAACGTGGGCCGTGAATCAATAAGCGAGGAAGACCTTCAGTAGATGACGCGCACATTGGAAGAGGAGCTGCTGAAGATGCAGGTAAAGGACAGGCCAGTACTCTTTCAATGGAGTCTGAGTTTTAAATTATAAGTATTTTGCTCATTATGCTGAGAGAACCTGACCACGGGTCATTCCCCTGTTGTCATTTTACCATGATGGATCCTTGAGGAGGCATACAGTTTCTTTCACGTTCCCTCTCATATACTTTCTTTGATCTCAGGACAGTGACAGCAGTGACAACGAGCCACTCATTCGGAAGATTGTCTCTGGCAACTGCAAGCGGAAGAGAGAGGAAGAGGATGAAGGGAAGGAAGGGAGCAGCACAGAAGATTCGATGAGGACGAAGAAATCTCGCCTGGAGACAGTCTGTCCAGGTATCTCTCTCTTCACGTGTCACTCCATCCCTTACGCATCGTGCTTTCTTTCCATCTTCCTCAGTAGCGCTCTCTGTGTTCCAAATTGTGTGTATACGGTTGGGTTGTGTGTGTGTTCGTGTTACTCATAATTCTCTGCACCATCTTTACTGCAGATTCTCCAGATTCTGGGATAGAAAGGGCTGGAAAGGTAGAAAAGCAGAAAAAGCAGAAGGATGGAGAGGACAGGAGTGAGGATGATGATGGTCTGCAGAGCAGTGGGGAGAGTGAGGAAGAGCAGAGGAGAGTTCCCCAAAAGAAGGCACAGAAACCAAGGAAAAGAAATAAAGGACCCGTTAGGAAGGTCAGTTCAGAAAGTGAGGAGGAGAGTGAGGAAGAGTCTGAGAAACAGCTGAATGTCAGCAAGTGGAAAAAGAGGGAACCAGACTCAAGCAGCAAGGAGGAGGATGAGGAGGGCAGTGAAGAGGAGGTGGAGAAGCAACAAAAGAAATTGAAAGGGAAACAGAAAAAGACGGTACTGTATAGTGAGGAACAGGATGAGGACAAACGGACAAAAAGGAAAGAAGAAAAGAGTTCAGCAGAATCCGACAGCAGTTCAGAGAGCGAAGACGACAGAAGACCTAAGAAAAAGGCAGCAAAACAGGAGGAGGAGCGGTCTCAGAAGAAAGGCAAAACCAAGCGGGTTACCAGCGACTCTGAGAGTGAGGGCAAGAGCAAGGGAAAAACGGTGAAGACAGGATCAAAGCAGTCACAGAAAGGTGGGGAGGACAAGTCCCGGAGAGGGAAACCTGGAGCAAAAAACAGACCAGGGGAAAATGGAGATAAGCGAGAAGCAACAGACCAGTCTTCAGAAGAGGAGGGCAGCGAGGGAGAAGGTGAGAGAATGTTGATGTGGTGCATTTGAAGGGGTGAGTACTGGTTCCAGGTGCACCAGGTACTGTGAAGCTGCAGTTCTGTCTGATCTAACTGAATACGATACACAAAACCAGTGGTTTGTGTACTGTAAGTGGAGAAAGAGGATTTTTGTGTTGTGTACTTTGACACATAGACACACGCACGTTATAAATATGGAAGAGCGGTTGTATTTTTAAAGAAAACATGCCTTTTTCTTTCATGTCACTAGGGAAAAGGGAGGAAGAGGAGAAGAAGAGGAAGGATGCATCGGGAAGTGACTCTGACTCCTCATCGCTCCCTTCCTTGGAGGAAGAGGAGAGCAGCAGAAAGCCAGAGCAAGGGAAGAAGATGATAAAGACAAAAAAGACTGAGAAAGACACTGCCACGAAAGGAAAGGGGGTGAGATCATGAAGTCAATTCAGTCTGCTCTACTTTGCCCATGTCTTAAGTATTCCTCATTGCTGTTTGTGGCATTACCAGGCACCCTGAATCAAAGCTCCATCAGGGTATAGTCAGGGCCAGCCAGGTGGGAGTGCAAATTACACCGGCATAGTTTTTAACTGATTTTGGGCCTTTGTTATATAAATTGTGCGTGCACTTGCAAATGGCAGTTTCGGTTTAGTTGTGCAATGTTTATGAAATGGAAAGGCAGAAGTAGGCAAGCTGGGCACCGCAGCCACTGCTTGAAGATAAGAACACCCCAGCAGAAGCTTAGCATTTTTGTTGAAAGGTATGCAGTGTAATTTTAAGAATATCTGTGCCTTTCTAACATACCATGGTGAGGTTCAATCTTGGTCCCTGTTGATTTGTCTTAATATGATATATAATTTATTATCTGCATAATATGTTCACGACCTGACAAACTGTAAACTAAGGCTGATCAGTGACCATTTCTTACAAATGTATAATTATTTTTTACAGTGCTTTTATCACTGGAAAATTAGATGACTCAACTTAAGTGGCTCAATATGTCACTGTTATTTGTAAATGTATATTTTTACTCATGTTGAGGACAGCGCTTGTCTTCTGTATTCCTGTTAAAGCATTAAGGGCCAGTTTGTAAGGAAACATAAGTTATAGATCTCCAGAGGTTGAGCCTGTGATTAGTACACAATCGTCTACCAAAGTAATATCCACCTCTAATTCACATTGCAGTGCAGGACAGGAACATAGCCTCCAGCTGCAGATTAGATTAGATGCTGTGTGCAACAAGCAAAAATGCCACTACCCTCTAGAGGAGACAAAAATGGGTGTCTAACTTAAGCCTGGAACACATTGGGCAGTCTTTGAAAATTTAGGCTGCAGTGCCTGACACACTGTATGGCTTTCAACAGAATTGTAGGAGCTGAGGCTGATGTGCATTGTATCGGCTTTGAAATCAGGGGAACATGGTATGTCTCCCCACCGTGATGATTTTTTTTTTTAGCTTACGTTGTGTAGTTCTTAATTTCAGAATGCCATTTAGGGCCATTATTGTCATTTGTGCATTACTTTGCACAAATAGGACAAGAGGAGAAGGATTTTGTGAGAGCGTTTTGGTTTCTTGTGCATCCATGGGAAATATCTTTTTGGAAACGGCAGCTGAGCATTGATCATGCTGTTCATTGATTGGTGGAACATGCTATCCCAAGGACAGTTCATAGAGCCTGACATACTGTACAGTTCAGGGAAAAGCCTGGAGAGGTATTTCATCCGGTAGCGTCATAGAAAATAGATGTAAGAAAAGTGTCATGAAATTGGGAATTGGCTCCATGTGCTCCGGAAGTGAACAAAAAATGTGACCTCTACAGACTCTCTTCTGCATGGAAATGGCCCGTAATGTTGATCCACCTGTTTGTTTTTGTTTGACACCTGTGGGCAATTCCTCGAAACTGCCACACTTTCCTCTGACACTTCAGGTCTATACCAACATGATTTGGTTCGTGTACTGAAATTGCAGCAAAAACATTATTTAAAAAAAAAAGCCTGCATCATTATTGTTTGTTGTGCTAGAATTACTGAAATTGATGCTAGCTAGTATTACACTTCAGGGTTGCATCTTACCTTCTGCACCTCTGGTCTCAGGCCACCAGTGGCTAGCCCTACAAACTTTGTCTTCTCAATTTATCTCATCTTTTATTGGAAAGGTGCTGGGAACAGCAGTTTTATTTTGTCTGTGAACTGTAGGATGAAGAGGACAAAGCAGTGACCAGACTGAAGCGTTACATCGCCCTCTGTGGTGTGAGGCGGAACTACAAGAAGCTACTGGAAGGGTGTCGCTCGGTGAAGGCAAAGGTTGCCGTGCTGAGGAAGGAGCTGGAGGAGCTGGGGGTCACAGGTCAGTGAGGGGGGTTGCACCTGGAAGAGTCTGGGACAGTCTTTGTGTGTGTTTGTGTGTGTGTGTCGGACAGTAACTGGAGTGCTGTCCCTCTCCCTCAGGCCAGCCTTCCATAGGAAAGTGCAAGAAAGCAAGGCTTCAGAGGGAGGAGGCCCAGGAGCTGGCGGAGCTTGATGTCTCCAATATTATCACCACAGAAGGTAATGGCACAAGTGGCTCCACGGAAAACCCCATATGAAGATACATTTGTCTGAAACCACAGACACACAGGTTGTGCCTTGGGAACAAAAACATGTTGCAAAAGAAATAAATGTACATATTATATAATTGCTTTTTAAACAGAAACATGTTAAGATTAAAGTTTAATTGTATGGATTCTAATTGTTAACAAATTAATCATTTTAATCCAGAGTACACCTTTAATCTTTAAAACAAAACAAATCTGTTCCAGCATTCTGCTAATATGAAGTTCATCAGAACCCTCAGGATCCATATAGAGGCATCCAAAGGCTTTCTGAATAAGGAAGGCTTTATCTCTTTCCAGCACCATTGCTACTTGCCAAGTATGCATTAAGCTTGACACAGCCACAGTGACAGGCAACAAGCCCATGTAAATGAATAAGTGTAAATGTAAAATGCAAATGTAGGAGTCTAGAGCATGCAATCCTCTAATACACAGGTGCAATACACATATGAAAAATGATTTTAAATTATATATATAATCATTTTTAATCATTTTTCATATCTTTTCAACACTGAAACATTCATTTACAGCCACGTTTAAGTGGTTATAACGTTTGAGCATTGCAATATGTGGCGTTTCATCAGAGTTTAATGAAATGTTGATTTATCAACATCAAGATATGTTTTTCCCATTTCTTTTGCTCTCTCCCAAGGCCGTCCTAAGCGAAGAGGAGCGTCAGTGTGGCCACCCCCCAAATCTCTCTCCCCTCCTCCATCTGTCTACAAGCGCTCGGTAAATTCCGATTCAGGCAGCGAGGAGGACAGTCAACAAGGCAAGGAGCGCACGAGAGGCATTGACTGGAACAGTCTGCGGGGAATCATCAGTGAAGACACAGATAGTGACTGAGTCCTGCTTTTAGTGTGTGTGTGTGTGTGTGTGTGTGTGTGTGCGTGCGTGCTTGCGTGGGTGTGTGTGTGTGCATGCGTGCATATGAGACAACATTGTTCAAGAACATTCTTGTACGTTGATTGTTTAACATGTTATTCAAAAGATTTGTATATAACTGTTAATACTCTTTTACATCTGAATGGCTTGCAAGTGGCCACTGTCTTTTGATACTGTAATAAAGAGCAAATTTTATAAGAACTGAAAATATTTTAATCATTATTATTTTGATTAGGGATTTATATTATACTCTTCTATAAAGGTTTAGAGTAGCTTTGAAGTTGTTGGTTACTGATTGTCAGTTTTTGATCACTGACTCAGTTGTGACTGGGCATCTGTCTTTGAAGGCAAAGCTTGATCCTGTCTTTGATGGTGGATATTTTATGTAGAGACCTCTTGCATGTCGTCATTTTATACAATAAGGAACACACGTTGAGTTATCTGACTTTTTCTTGATTTTGTGCTACATGTCAAAGGCCGTGGCTGTGCAGATTAGGATGCTGTTATCCATATGTGCAGATTAATGATTTTACTGTGATGATGATGTTTTTACTGTGTATCAGCAGTGTGGAGAGGTGACTCAAAAAATTGGTTTTGAACAGGTGATGTTATTGGACATGGTACATGGTACAATGGAGGAATTCATCTACATAAGTGCAGTGCAAAGTTTTAAAAATATAAAATTGCCAGTTTCATTAGATACTGATGACTTACACTTGGAGAGACCACGTATCCTGTGCTGTTTTGAGGATTAATGGCACACTGAACTTCAGGTGATGTGCTCATGTGAACAGTTAATTTCATTAAAGAAAGTTTGAGTCTCCAGTCCTGTGTGAGCCTTTGCTCTTTATGGTTTAGTTCTTCATCTAATGCAATAATCTAACGGTTAAAGTGTATTGTCATACAAGGAAGAGGAAAAAGGGGGAAAGGGATTCCAGCCACGTTTAAAATCATCAGCTTCCGTCTGGTCATGCTGGTCCAAAACAACTACACAAATGAAAGCCCATAAAGTCTGCTAAAATTCAGTATGACTCTAAAGTTGTGCTTTTCATAGTTTTACTCTTTCACATTTCCCCACTCCTGGAATAAAACAAATAAATGTAGATTATAGTTCTTTTAGAATTAGATTATGCAATGTACCAAAAATAACAAGCATATTAATCACTGCATGATTTTTTTCCCCCTTTAGGAAGCTTGGTCTTTTTTTTAATTAATGAACAAATGTTGGTTGAGTTAATTGATTTATTGTTTTAAATAAAGGCAGCTTAAAAGTTAAAGTGACACAGTAGAATATTTAATCACATAACAATCATGTAACTGCTGATCATGTCTTTGTATTATGAGTATGGTGGGATAACAAATGCAAGATGCCTAGTCTCATATAGTGATAGTGCATTAATCATTGCCACTCATAGTGCATCACAATGTGTGTTTTTTAAAAGAAACATTTCATACATATAATTTCTATACATCTGCATAAAATTACATGCATATTACACATAAATTGAATCTCTACAGTATTTTATGATGTTCCGTTATATCCTGGATATTTCAGACATACATAGCTAACACGATGAATCATTATTGTAGGCAGGACACTGTAGATTGTGGAGCTGTCAGCTTGTCATACTGCCAGCAGAACTGTGCAATACAAAAGCAGGAAAGTAATGTAGTTTTGATATCCCTGAAAAATATTTAAAATATTTAGTAAAAACAGAGGAGGATCTTTCACAACCAGATTTCCCACATGTCTCCAGCTCTCTCAGGCAGAAAGCATGCAGAGGAACAGGTGGAAAGTGAAGAGGGAGAGCAGGAAGAGGAAGAGAGGTTTGGTGGGACTGCTTGCAGTGCCAGTGACGGGCTGTGACACGGCAGAGCAGGTTACGGTGCTGTCGCCGTCTGTGCCGCTGGAGGTGAACGTGACGAAGCCTGGCTGGGAACTGCTGATCTGGGAGGTGATCCAGGTCTGATAACGGGACACCCTGGTGTAAACTCCAGGGATATCCTGCCGTGCACAGCCAATACCAAAGCTCACGACCCCCGACTGTATCCAGAGAGAGTTCTGTTTTATGACCATTGGACCTCCAGAATCGCCCTGTTTAAACAGAAACGGATCATAGCCTAAGGTTATTATAAATTTAATGACTTTTAAACAGAGAAATGCTATTATTTAGTTTCTACCATTTATGTTGATGGATTAAAATTTACTGTATGTTGATTGACAAAAATTGTATGACAAAGTGAGACACTATAATTGTGTAAATTAATTGGAAGACATGCCTAAAATCTGATTCTTGTCATAATTGTTTCAACACAGGCTGAAATTTGAGAAACTCCTCTTATTGGCCTGCATTTTGAAAAGAAAATATGAAAGATGTTGCACCTGACACGAGTCCTTGCCTCCCGCTTGTAAGCCAGCACAGAGCATGTTGTCAGTGATGGAAATGGAAAAAGGTGCATAAAAGCAGTTACACTGCCTGTTCCCCACCACCGGCACCTCCACCTCCTGCAGAGTGCCAGGGGAAGGCAGGCTCACTGTGGAGAGACAGAATCAACACATGTGAGGAGTTAGCACTTGTGTGGAGGTGAGGGGGTTCCAGGTCTATTCTAGTTTGTCCTGCTGTAAGGAAGAGGGTGTGGCCAGTTTTGGGTGTAGGGAGGCAATAATGTCTGCAAGAATGTTTTGTCTGAATATGAGCTCAGCAAATAAATGACAATGAATCATGTAGCAGCATTGTATGAGTCTCCTTTGTATGCTGCATGTCTTGATGCCTTTGAACAGGGAAGGAACAGACACTGGCTGGGTGAAAAAGAGCACACAATATAAACACTGCACTGTGAGAGGGGAAAAGGTCACAGTGAACGCATACTGTGATGTAACAATGATTTGATGGTAGCATCAATGGCAGGCTGGTATTACAATACGAGCCCTAACAGAGACGTGTTAAATGTATGGCTTCAATCACAGACCAGTGGACAAACACTGGTACAATAAAAACTATCCTCACTGCATTGTCATTTGTGAAGCATCAAACACTTAGTTATTACTATGAGATTAGATTTCTAGGCTCATGCCTTGTTTACAGACAGGCTGTACAATGCAGATTATGTACATAGGGCGGCAGAGCAGCACAATGGCGAGGGATCTAGATGTGCAGCTTTAAATCCTCCATTGGGAAACGCTTATTGTAGCCAGTGCACTCCTCTTATGAAAAATACTGACACAAGAATCAATGGTGATAGTGGTCAAAAACACTGGACAGTCATTGCTATACAAATGGTTTCTACAGATAAAAACTGCTGGCTTCTTGAGCCTTTTGGATTCTATGAAGAAGCATGGAGGCATCGGACCAAGCTCTACCAAGAACCAGGAGTGAGGGTACAGTTCCTCTTGAGGTCCACACCAGAGATTTGTATTAAAATGAATACAGAAATTATATATATATATATATATATATATATATATATATATACAGTGCTGGCCAAAAGTATTGGCACCCCTGCAATTCTGTCAGATAATGCTCAATTTCTCCCAGAAAATGATTGCAATTACAAATGTTTTGGTAGTAATATCTTCATTTATTTTGCTTGCAATAAAAAAACACAAAAGAGAAAGAAAAAAAAGTCAAATCAAGTATCAATTTACACAAAACTCCAAAAATGGGCCGGACAAAAGTATTGGCACCCTTTGAAAAATCATGTGATGCTTCTCTAATTTGTGTAATTAACAGCACCTGTTACTTACCTGTGACACATAACAGGTGGTGGCAATCACTAAATCACACTTGCAGCCAGTTAAAATGGATTAAAGTTGACTCAACCTCTGTCCTGTGTCCTTGTGTGTACCACATTGAGTATGGAGAAAAGAAAGAAGACCAAAGAACTGTCTGAGGACTTGAGAAGCAAAATTGTGAGGAAGCATGGGCAATCTCAAGGCTACAAGTCCATCTCCAAAGACCTGAATGTTCCTGTGTCTACCGTGCGCAGTGTCATCAATAGGTTTAAAGCCTATGGCACTGTGGCTAACCTCCCTAGATGTGGACGGAAAAGAAAAATTGACGAGAGATTTCAACGAAAGATTGTGCGGATGGTGGATAAAGAACCTCGACTAACATCCAGACAAGTTCAAGCTGTCCTGCAGTCCGAGGGTACAACAGTGTCAACCCGTACTATCCGTCGGTGTCTGAATGAAAAGGGACTCTATGGTAGGATACCCAGGAAGACTCCACTTCTGACCCAGAGACATAAAAAAGCCAGGCTGGAGTTTGCTAAAACTTACCTGAGAAAGCCAAAAACATTTTGGAAGAATGTTCTCTGGTCAGATGAGACAAAAGTAGAGCTTTTTGGGAAAAGGCATCAACATAGAGTTTACAGGAAAAAAAACGAGGCCTTCAAAGAAAAGAACACGGTCCCCACAGTCAAACATGGCGGAGGTTCCCTGATGTTTTGGGGTTGCTTTGCTGCCTCTGGCACTGGACTGCTTGACCGTGTGCATGGCATTATGAAGTCTGAAGACTACCAACAAATTTTGCAGCGTAATGTAGGGCCCAGTGTGAGAAAGCTGGGTCTCCCTCAGAGGTCATGGGTCTTCCAGCAGGACAATGACCCAAAGCACACTTCAAAAAGCACTAGAAAATGGTTTGAGGGAAAGCACTGGAGACTTCTAAAGTGGCCAGCAATGAGTCCAGACCTGAATCCCATAGAACACTTGTGGAGAGATCTGAAAATGGCAGTTTGGAGAAGGCACCCTTCAAATCTCAGGGAGCTGGAGCAGTTTGCCAAAGAAGAATGGTCTAAAATTCCAGCAGAGCATTGTAAGAAACTCATTGATGGATACCGGAAGCGGTTGTTCGCAGTTATTTTGTCCAAAGGTTGTGCTACCAAGTATTAGGCTGAGGGTGCCAATACTTTTGTCCGGTCCATTTTTGGAGTTTTGTGTAAAATGATAATTGATTTAATTTTTTTTTCATTGTCTTTTGTGTTTTTTCATTGCAAGCAAAATAAATGAAGATATTACTACCAAAACATTTGTAATTGCAATCATTTTCTGGGAGAAATTGAGCATTATCTGACAGAATTGCAGGGGTGCCAATACTTTTGGCCAGCACTGTATATATATATATATAAACAGAGGGGGTGTGTCGTCTCTTCCTCAATGACCAAAAATTCAGCTTGTTTGGGGTCAATAAGCACCACACCACTGAAATATAAACTAAGCCTACAGTACTGCATATGGTTTGATACAATACAAAATCCTGCCATTCACATGCAGTTCCCAACATACACACTTGCTTGAATCAGCCAGTCAGAGACAGATTGTGATCAGTTACATTAATGCACTCACCACTCTCGCCTACGTTGCCCCAGCCAGTGACCCAGCTGTTAGTGCCATTGAAGAAGGTGCTGCCACTTGCTGCCAGGCAGACGGGCACGATGTAGTCAGTGAAAGCAACAGTGGAGGACAGCTGTAGCAGAGCGATGTCATTGTCACTCGTTTGCGAGTCATAACTCGGATGAGGGATGATCTGAGAGATGGTCATGGACACTTCGTTTGGGTTGGTTCCTTGCTGGGTCTGTCGACCCAGATAGATCACCCAGTTTGCAGTGCTGGTACTAAGGAGGAGAGACAGAGAGATGGAGTTAAAGGTAGAGATAAAGAGGGAATACACCACATTATTCATATGATTACACAGAATTAATTGTTGATGTTGTTACCATTAACTTAACATGGAAACCCTGCCCTCATAACTGGCTGCATTTCATTATTTCATTTCACTTCATTATTGGCATTTAGCATATGCTGTTATCCAGAGCGACTTACATAGGTCACAATTTTTTACATGTTATCCATTCGTAAATCTGGACATTTACTGAGGCAGTTCTGGGTTATGTACCTTGCCCAGCCTTTTGGGTGCGAGTCCTGCTTCTTACCACTATGCTACACTGCTGCCGCATATTTCTGTCAATGAAAACATGACTGGTATTAAACATTATGCCCCTGACATTTCCCATTACTCCTCACCTGGAGAAGCAGTGAGCAGCAGACATCACCCACTGGTTGTTGATGAGAGAGCCGCCACATACATGCCTCCCATTCTCATGCAGACTGGCCTGCCAGGGCCAGCTACCCACGGTGGCGTCCTGACCCCCCACAATCTTGGTGTTGAGGGGTGCCCTGCCACATACTTAGAAACAAAGAGATGGAGGGGTGAACAGGCAGAAATTGGACACTGACAGGGCTGATAATGAGAGAGAGAGATGGTTCCACAACAGTCATTTCTTGATGAAGTTAAGAACATTACCAAACAAAGAGACAAAAAAAAAAAAAAAAAAACATCCTGAGGCGGGCTGTTACAATGGACCTACATGACCGATCTGTGCCTGCCACATTACAGCACATTTTTCCTTATACCACAGCATTGTGAACAGGGAGGAGCTATCAGGGTGGAAGTCGAAGACGAGGTAGGAGATTAATTACTTCCTGGGAGTCATAAAATGTGATAAATTGGTGAGAAACTTACCATTCAGCTGCGAGTGTGATCCTGTAACACAGGAGAGAAGACGAATTATTGAGTTTGCTTTAATTATGTTGGTATTATTTGTGTTTGCATGAATTGTTTCTGGAATGACCCGGTATGATGATATTTCTATATTTATGTGAACAGTTGGGAAAAACAAACTAATGATCTGATTGATGTGGCTCTGATAGGTAGAATTTGTTAAGCAAAAACATTCTTAAATCTTCCATGGCTCTCATTGTTTCTCCATAATTTTAGTTCAGAGTTTCAGTTAATCATAGATTGTATTCTGTGTAATTAGTGTATTACTGTTGCAGTGGCACAATGGGAGTCTTGTTTGACTGTCCTGATGACCTAAGAGGACCTAAGCTGTTTGCACCGGTGTAATGCAGGCTAATTCAGGCTTCATTGTGCTTCCTGTTCAACTGGGTTTCTTGAATTCTTGATCTGCTGCTTCTTCCTGCCCATGTCTGCCAATGCTACCCATTTGTGTGTGGTCATTCGCTAACTTCGTTAAGAGTGTGATTTGTTTGGCTGGGGGGTTTCTTCTTGCTGAAAGTAGCTGGTAGCTAGCAAGTCCATAACAATTATTCCCTAAACATGTTTAGTTTCAGCTATGGTTGTGCTCATTTGTGCTTGGTCATTGAACAATATGGTTATGTACTCATGTATTGGATACTAATCAGTTGTTTCCTAGTTCCCCCAATCTATATGCACACTCCTACAAGATTTATGCCATTTACTCTAGTTCACATCATTCCTCACTGTCTTACATTAGTAAGTTGTTGATCATACATAACACTGGCCATTTTTGCACAGCCCCAGAAAACCTGCCACCTGCCCTTGCTTCTCTAGGGCAGTCAGGTCAGTTTTAGGGAGGGACACCTGGAAGAGTGAAGTCCAGGTCCATACTACATACATACTACACCTACGGTTTGTGCTGTAATCCATATTACCAAAAGGGTACATATTAAATCTGCTGGTTGAAAGGGGACTGAAACCCAAAATTCTATCTCTGATAGCTGCTTGTAACAGGGGGCTACTGAGTGAATTATAAAGTAAACGTGTTTGTTTTAAGAGCAGGCTAAGCTCTATAACCTGGATTCAAAACCAGCCGTGCCATTTACTGACAATGGCTGGGAGCCTCCATCACCAGAGCTGACTTCATTCCACCAGGCATAAGGGTGAATAGTTGGCCAGGATCCCCCTTCTCGTTCTGTTCTTGGCACCCTTGGAATCACACTCCGCATCAAGATGTGCCTATCCTCCAAAGGAATTTGCTTCCTTGTGCATTGTGGGACTTGTGGAATGAAAAACATTCTCAGAAAGACAATGTTCTTATGGGGGTTCAACAGTTGGCGTAAAAAAAAAAAAAAAAAAAAACCTCTTCTTGGAATATGTCACAGAACGTGCTTATGAATTGTCTAATTTCATGTGAATTGTCTATGCATCATCATGTGTCTGGCAAGACATAAGCTATTTTTGTAAGTTCACTCACTGAACCTGTTTCCCAACAAGTGGATGAGGTGAGGTAACAATCCTAGACATGTTCCACATGCAGCACTTTGCCCCTCCTTAATTCTTCCTGCACTTCATCTTCTGTAGCCTGAATGACCTTTAAACACTCCAACATAATCTCAGGCTTACTACACCAGCCAAACCAGTACAGTATTCTCTCTAACAATACTCATGTCTGCTTATTGGCATGAACATAGATACACTTGTGAAGACATAAGGAATAACAGAATGTTTATACATGCCACACTAGAAACAGTGAAAGTGACACTTTAGAGCAGATTAATCCAAAATAGTAGGGAAGTCCAAATAATTGCACCACGGGCTTTTGACCTACCATATGTTGTGAAAACTCATTCCATCACTCACTGTTCTACTAAATAGTACATGGCTCCATTTCAGCCAGCACCTACTCTCGACTCGGCTGTCAGTGAGGTGGGTTAGTGAGGAATCAAACGCAAATAAAGTGGAACAAAATCATTGTTTTCACTTAAATTCACATCTTATTTTATTATCTTATTTAGTACTAGAGAAAGACAGCAATGATAACTACATTAAGAAATAAAAATTCTCTACAATAGTAAACTGATAAACAACAGAGTAGTTTTCCTCTAGTAAGGTAGGTGGGATAAATACATATGTTAGAGTTAATGTATATTGGTAACCGCTGGCAACCATGTGTATTGACAACCATAACTTTTGCAACTTATATGCGGTTTCATTTAAATTTACAAACACAAAAATGTCTCTAAATTTCATGCTCATCACAGACCAACTATCCTCTTGTTGGTGTTTTCATGACTGCTATAACAATAATTTAAAAATTATATTGATTAGACTAAATTGGACAACAGTTTGCTTACAGTCAGAGTTTGCTTTTTGAAATTCTTGGGAAAAAATGGATCTCAAGGTTATACAGTACATACCTTTTGCCATGGTAATCACCACTGCCACAACACAAACATTCTTCCACAAAGCCATCGTGATCAGCGAAATTTTTAGCGTCGGTCTCTTTTTAAATGTAATTCAACTAGCTGTATATTACCATGAGGTCTTTCATCTATCGTAAGCACTTATCAGTTTCCTCCCTTTGAAGTGATGCATACATCACATTTAAAAGGTATTACTGGTTCATCTTTTCCTCTGCCCTCCCACATCTCTGTCCCTCCCTGCATGTAATATGAATACCACTCAGGAAATGTAAATAACAGCTTTTGTACACTCACCCTACCTGTTTGTGGGGAGAGAGAGGGGAGAGAGAGAGAGACAGAGAGAGAGAGAATTGACATTTTGTTCTTTCTAGTGGTGTGCATACTTCTTTCTGCTAGGTGTTTAAATATTAATTTGTATACTGTGTAAACAAATAAGATTGGGCTGTAATTTGGAATAACACTAAATTCAGATGAGTACTGATTGGTAGTATTGATTAGATATTTAGTTACTCAATTAATTTGAACTAAACTCAATGATTTTTTGGGGAGGGATGGAAGGCTATATTATTGATAAAGTCTGCATTGACTGCATTATTGATCACGTTTACTGGAGAGTGTTTGTGGGTTTTCTAATATGTTCATGTTGGTATGACAGTGAGAGTGACAGTAACACTGCTATTGTTTGGCTCCATGATAGCAATGGCACTGTCAACTGTACTTATCTCAAAATCTGACCAGTCATTGAGCCACTCTAAAGAATCCTTTATGCTTACCTAATACCTTGAACAAACGCCTTACCCTAATTATTCAGGCATATTTGTAAGCAGGAGGGTATTTTAGTAATATCCAAATCTTTTTTTTTTTCAAAAACATCTTTTGAAACACAATGTCCTGAGTAGATGTCAGATTGGCTTTCCTCCATGTCATTACACCACCAATCAGGTTTACAGTCTAAACATCAAGTCAATACAACACAGGTAAATATAACATAAATGTAAATACTGTATAAACATAACATAAATATAACAACACAAATAAATGCAACATAAATATATTCACAAGACAAGATATTTGCATGCTTCATCAGCTTCATGAATATACTTTCCTCCATGAGGCTAAAGGGGCTATAAATAATGAAGTATAAGTCATAAGTAAATACACTGTATACACATACATACATACTGAATATTTCATTATTTTATATTAGCTAATTCCTTTTAATTTCATGTTTATTGTCTTTAAACTTTCACTCTCTTTAAATGTTTTATCATTGTCATCTGTTATATGTGCACTTTGTGATTGTGGTTATTTTTTTTTTAATGTGTTGTTATGTGTACTCTACAGGTAATACTTACTATTGTTCTTATGATGCCGATCCTGACTATCATATATTTTTTAATTGTTTTTATAGCAATGTACTTTCATAAGAAGAGTGAAGTAAAAATTTTCACTACTCACACACGTTTCTTCACAGACATGACGTAGGGAAGAGCTGAAATCTGAATCCAACAGCACCAGAATGAGTCAGCTGAGATAGGCTGAAGCCTAACCTCTCTTTCTCCATGATGTGCCCTTATCAGCTGTTCACTTTTTTAAGCTTTTTTTTCCCCATTCTATTCAACCCTTTTTTGGCATCAGAAATCATGTAATAGGCTCATGTCACTGTGACAACTTCTGTACTTGCACAGCAGCGAAACATTTGCACACAGCCAAAGGCTTTTTTCTCACTACATGCCATTCATTCAGTGGGTATTCATTACAGGATAGGCGCTACTCCACTGACTTTGCCCAAGCTACTCACAGACACCTGAATCACAGGGGCCCTGAAAGTAGTGAGACAAGGAAACCGTGGCCAACCTACCAAACTATTGGGCAGAATGAGGCCAATTTGTTTCACCGCTCTGGAATCCCGGTCACTGTCGACAGATGACATGGCCATTCATGTTTTGAGAGCCGAGAGTAAGCCTGATCAGATGAGTTTTCAGTCGGCATCAAAAGATGGCAAGTGGTATCTCGGTTATGACAACTGTGGTTCATGCATAGCAACAACTTAATTGTTTGGAGTTAAAATGACAAAGGACTTGCTCATAAATCTCTTCAAAGCAGGGTTACTTGACAAAAGACCGATTTTTGTTTTTAGTCAATTTCTACACAATGATCCACAAATTGACACACTACAAGGAGTTTTTCAGTATTACTTAAGCATCTTTAAGCAATTAGAAAGCTATCTGTGAACCATATTGTTTTGACATGGGTTTGTGTGTTCTGTTCAAATGAAACTTTAAGGAGGAGGGTATGACCCTAGGCTTACAAGATGAAATCTGAAAAACTCACCACTTACCTTTTTTCTGGTTCCACACAAGGACTGCAGCAGTACCTGCCGGAACAGTCCTGTACAGACCAAGCCCTGGCAGTTGACATTTAAAATATGACAGTGATGACAAATACATACCTCTCTTAATCTGAATATTAATCACCCAAGTGCTTTATCATGTTTTGTGTGTTGAAAGAAAAGCTTGTAGAGTGTGACAGAGTTTAGAATACCTGTTTTAGCCTGGTCTGAATACGACAGAAGTGTCATTCAGCCAGTTTCGCTGTATGAAAGTCAGCTATTGTTCACTCAGTATGCATGAGAGAATGTTACAACTATCTGTCAGAAACTGTGGACTGATGTGCAGATTTCTGTATAAATATATTACAAAAATACAGGAAATGACCAAATACTACATGCAGTTCAGTCTTAGGACAAAGCGTCCACTGGATTAAAAAAATAATAAAATCCGACAGTTTTTTTTTTAAATTACGTAATGGAAACGGGGATAAGGAAAGAGTCGCGCCCACCAAAATCCTCCCTTCACAAACTGTGGGAGAGGCTCTTTAAAGATTGAACGTTTAGTTTTTCTAATCGTGTTGATTGGCCCGTGAATGGCGAGTTATCGTGCAGATACGATGGTGCAATTTAAATGTCAAATCACCAAAGCCAACTGTTTTCTCCAAAGCCGACTCGCTGCATCAGTGCCATAAATTAGCATTGTCGGTCTCTCGTTGCACCAACCACGGGCGTTCAGTTTGAACACATTCGGAGATATTTGGTGGTAGTCACACACGTAAACAATGCAATGTTGGATAGTTATATACTATCCACAGTATTATCCACACTGTGGTGTTTTATGGTATTTTAATTACCGCAAGTGTAAGCGTGGTAAAATACCTACTTTTACTGTGTTTGTTTTGTTGTGTTTTGTTTCTTGGAAAAATGCGTTAGCCAAAACACTGCACGCCTTTTGTAGAGACGAAGAAGATTAATTCCAAGTGTTCCCACAGATTCGTACACTTATAAAAAATACCTGTGCTCACCTCACTGTCCTGTATCCTAGCTGACACCCTGGTAACCCTTTCCTTTTCTGTTCTTTTGCACCTGTGCCCCTAACACTTAAGAAGTTCTGTCTGTTCTGTTATATATCCATCCACATAAAAACTATGGCAAGCCGTTTTAACATTTAATTACTTGAGCGAACACAAATTAAAGATAACTATTATGACTACCCATAATTCCAAGTGAAGGCATATCTAATTCAATGATGACTAGTCATAATACTGATTCAAGATATCTCTAATTAAGTTACGACTAGTCATACTGGAGGAACTTCTATCACCGACTTTTATGGAGCTTCCTATTTAAGATGTCTAAAATTAATTTATGACTAGTCATAGCACCGTTTCAAGACAGACCACCTGTCTATAATGAAATTATGACTAGTCGTAATATTAATTCTACATTTCTCTGAATTAGTTGACTTGTCAAAATGCCAATTCAAAATATATCTAATTATTTTTAATTAAAGATATCTAAAATGCAGTCTGAAAACACAATTATGACTAGACATAAATATATCGTAGATGTCCTGAGGCATAATTTCTACCAGTCAGAATGTCATTTTGACTTGTCAAAATTCAGTTACAGATACCTGAAATTGGAATTATACTTAGTCAAAATTAAACTGCGACTACTTGTTCAATAAGTGAAAATTAAATGTAGATCTGTAATCGCCATCAACTCAAGTGGTAAAGGAACTGTTCACATCTATTGCTGAATTAAAGGTATTTGTTTTTATCAGTCAAAATGTAACGACTAACCTAATCAAAATATGACTAGTCAAAATATGTACCTTAAATTATCATAGTGGATAATCAAAATTTAATTTTGATTCGTGAAAATATAATTGTAACTAGGAAGCCCGAGTAATGAAATGTTATGAAATGTTAAAACGGCTTGCTATAGGCTACTGTCAATCTTGAGAGACAGAACTGACCACAAGCTGTACACATATCTAACGTACCTATTGGGAGGTACGATGGCAGCGAGTTGTTGGAATTTGACTTGTTCGTCGTAAGAAAAGAATGGCCGTGGACATGAATATATAGCCCAGATGTTCGCGATAGCGCGTTGTGCAATGTTGTTGATGTAGTGATTAGTTTGCCATCAAACGATTCGGGGATAAAGCGCAGAACCCCGGTAGTAACGGCACCACTGGCTTTAATAGAGCTTGGGACCCCCATAATTTTGCTGCTCCCTGATATTTTAGAAAATGTGTATGAAACGAGAAACATTACTGATACAAAATCTGTTGCTCTATGCGGATAAATTTTATTTGGCAAAGCGCTTTCACCATCGACCTTCTCAAGATGGCTTGTCCGAAAAATCGTATTTCTCCTACCGGAAACATTTCTTTGACGGCCTTGACCTTTTTCCGGCTTCCGGTCGGCTCCCGCCCCGTGTAGCCATCTTGAATTTCTGAACAAAAAAGGGTGAGACAGAAAGGCACATAGTGAAAAGGGAGAAATACACCGTTAATGCAGTAACGTAAACGTTCGGATGTAACGAAAAAATATGAAACAAAGTGGAGTGGGCGAGGAGGAACATCGGCCGCGCCCCACTTTGATACCGAAAACGGTTAGCTTACCAGCTAGCTCCAGATAGGAGAGATAGCTAGCTAGAGGGATTGAAAGAATTCATTTGTAGCAGGGGTGAGGACGGAGGGGAAGAAAAGCTGTGAAAATGGATCGTATAATTTGAGTTGAACTGTGTCGGAAAGAGACGGAGATCGTAAAGAGGAAAAAGAAA
Source organism: Megalops cyprinoides (assembly GCF_013368585.1). Lineage (NCBI taxonomy): Eukaryota > Metazoa > Chordata > Actinopteri > Elopiformes > Megalopidae > Megalops > Megalops cyprinoides. Next base: position 11,291,278 of record NC_050601.1, on the reverse strand, counting down.
AACGATTTCTTTGTAGCGAGGGGGATCACAATAAACCGCGGTGAGTCCTTGTATTTTCAGAGTGGCTATCTAGCCAGCTAATTGTCACGTTAATGCCATCGCATATTTAGCTAGCTAGCAAACCGGCCACCAGTCTGCTCGTAAGATGTTGGCCATAATGTAGGCATGTACCTAGACACCCAGTCTATCTGAGCCTTATACATTACTTATCCGTTGGTGCTTTCTCATTTATTTTGCTGCCTATGTGGTTAGTAGAATATTTTCAGTTTGGTCATAAGCTAGCTTTCGCTATCTGTTAGCTAACAATCTAGACTGGCTAGTCAGGAATTCGTGTAGCCAGCTAGCTAGTTAAATTTACCATATAATGTGGGTGGTATAGCTGGCTATGCATCTAGTGATATAGCTAGTTGTCTAACTCTGATGTTAACCACTGATTTATTAAATAACTAGCTAGTCGCCGGGTGTATCGTTATTTTTCACATAGCTGATTTAGCCAGCTAGCTGGCTACACATTATGTAACGTCGAAACTAATCGAACGCCAGACATTGTATATACCACTGTAGCTGGCCGACCACCATCCGAAATTGTTCCACATTTGCTGAGTGCATTGATCGGATTTTTTGCAGACCTAGCCAGGTAGCGATTCTAGCTGCATTTAGCAAACGGTACTCCCCACCTTCTTTGTAACTTATGCTGAATCGTTAGCTAGCAATATTTTGTTGCCGCATATCGCCGCGACTGTAAGCTAACTAACGGTATTGACTGTGATCAATCAGCCCCCATCTCGACCAGCTAGGTAAATGTATGTCGTTCTTTGGAAGACGTTTAGTTAATTACTGTATTCGTTAATCATGAAGCCCTCAACTCTGTAACTGCACCACTAGCCAGTGCTTATTTAAATTAAGCTGCCCCACGATGTAATGATGGTAGATAACTAGCCAGACAACCGGTTAATTAGAAGCGTTATCTTGTAGCTAGCTACGGTTAACTGTAAATTCTCTCTGTCGCCTCCACTTGCGTATCCTCAGCCTTCCGCCTGCATTCCGACTGTTCAGGTGGATCTCAATTCTATCTATTGGTTAATCCGGATCTATTTCTGGTCTGTCTCTATGCCAGTCATCTCGCCACATGTATAGCTAACGTTACTGATGTTTTCGTGACTGTTGCCTGTAAGTACCTAACCGTTAGGCAGTTATATCCCTCACCATTCCACTGTAACGCGCTGTTTATATTTTTAGCCATATTTTAGTGTCTGTCTGACCCTTCCGTATGTCTGTCTGATCTAAATTTCTGTCGAGAGTTTGTTGGCTAATTTAGTAGCTGTAACATTTTTTCGCTTTAATATAAGCCCGTGATCAGTGGTCCATCTTTATTTGTATATTTCACCCTCTTATCTGAAATTTTGATCCGTTTAACCCATTGTAGAAAAAGACATTTTTAATAGACCCACCTGCTTCTCTACTATTTTGTGCCTCTTGTATTACATGTATGGAATTTTCTTTTTCCCCATTTAGGCCTTCTTTGACTCATTTTGTTGTACAGAATTTGATACAGTACAGCAAAGCCTCGTGTTGGAATCATCCCTGAATTATAGTCAATTATATTGTAATTGATTGGTTTACAGTAATTTGCTCAGTTCTGTTTGGTTATCATGGCAAATGCGCTCACATGGAATCCAAAATATGCTAATTTCCTGTAGATTCCTAGCAGTTGACATCTATTTATGATGCTCGTTTAAATTTATGTTCCTTATAAGGAAACCGGGAACACATTTGTCAAGGCCATGCGTTTTTGCTTCCTCTGTTATGGTTTTATGGCACCTTGCTTGAGTGTTGTTTGTTCTATGAATCATGATGTCTCACCATACATAATAATAGCAAGAGAACTATATATACATTTATATTTATATATAAAATGTGTGTGTCTGTGTGTCACTCAAAAGGAGGATTTTCTTTAAACCTGTATTGCTGGAGATGGTTCACAAGCAGTTTACTCGCATATCCACAGTTGTCATTTTGTACATTTGAATTCTGTTTCTTCTATGCACTGTGATACCAAAAAATGCAAAATTATTCTGAAGTGAACAGAATGCAGAATGGTCAAGGATGATGGTGTTACAGTACAGCTTAATATGGATGTTGGCATTATTTTAACAGAAAGGGGAATGGGCTACACAGTAATTATTCAGTAATTACTAGGTTCAGCAGTATAACAAGATGCACTGAATATTCTCCATACTAGGCTAAATTTACTCACTGATTGAATTACTCTGTTGGTTTTGACAGCCTTATGAGTTTTCTGATGTAGTGCAATTTTTTTGTGTCTGGTCTCTTCATTTCCCACTCACAATCAATTCATCTTCATATTATAGTGTGGGGCAGTTTGAACACTTGCATTAGCCTCTGGTGTCCTCTAACTGGAAACATGCATGCTCAAATATTGCCTCTCACACAAGAGTACTCAGTTTTATGTATACAGGCTTTATGTAACAATATATGCTGCTGTGAAAACTGTCTGTGTCCCACATGAGGTTTGCAGAAAGCTCTGACCTCCACCCACATCATTGCACTGAAATGCTTACAGGGCACTGCATACAACAAATGGCCTAGTCTTAAATAAGACACATCTTGCAAAGGGATACATATTTATCTTTTTGAACTGAGAAATGCTGTCTATACTTCCAGAAGAGACCCTAAAGCAAGATTTTCGTCCAGTTGTTTGAATAATTAGATTTGGTTGTAACTATATGCAAAAGGCCAGCTTTATTATCGATAAAAGATTACATTTACGGTTTCCTAAGAACCGCAGCCAGGTTGGAGTCAGGCCCACAAGTCTGAACTTGCACAGCAGGATAAGCTGCCGTGTAGATGTACTTCATGGAGCTGATTGCTCATGACACAACAGGAGTTGGACCTAGTATTTAGTCTGTGTTAAACTGGACTGGGGAAATAATCGTGCACCGCAAAGATATGGCACTCCTTCATGCTGGGCTAGACTGAGCCACACTCATGTGGACTGCATCACGCTAAGCTAGGGAGAGCACCTATGACTGAACTGTGCCATACATTAATATAACCTGGTATACTGTTGGGAGGAAAGGAATGCTATGAAGTCTATGCAAGGCTATGAAATTAATGTAGCCTGTGGTGTAAGCATTCTTGACTGAATTTGCTTTCAATGGCTTCTGTTATGTATATGTAATTCTGCTACTAGTCATCTTTGACTGCCTTATTGTTCTGTCCTGGCATTTTTAGTAAAAATGTATTCAGTGAACATAGAATAAATATAAATTGTGAAAGTATTTCAATTCAGCAATTTATGTAGGTCTGTACTCAAGAATGATGACAAAAGTGCTTGTGTTCTCTGGTATAGAAAATGTCACATTTTTATTATTTTTTGACGTTGTAGCTATGGAAGTTTATTCAAACCTGGTACACTGTTATCACCCCATAAAAAGCATAAGTATTTATTGTGTCATAAGTTTACTTTGGTATTAAAGTCATGGCCGTGTTCTCTCGCTTGAGCTTCACTTTTATAGCCTACCTGTTGACATATTTTCTGGGTGGACTTTTGCATTCAGTGAAACACATCACTAAAAATCCCAGTTTTATATCAAATCATTCCGTGTAAAATCGCTGTGAAACTGGATTGACCCTTTCTAAATTTCCTGAAACTTGATATAAAGAATCCTTCTACAGAATACGAAAGATGTTTGGCAAAATTTCACATTCTTACCTGAAATAATTTTGTTTAGATGTGTTTGATTATAGCAGGAATATTCATGTACCTACTCAGGATACCTATATGACACTGTAACCTTTAAGCTGTGCATTCTATAGACAAAATCATGGTGCCATGTTCATCCTAGTATTTTGGGCTTGTTGACGACAGGTCAAATATTAACATGTATTAATTAATCTTAAGAGCACTACACAATACATTTTGCATTCTTCCAGTTAATGGGCTAGTTAATAGGGGTGAGTGAGTACTCATATATCTGAATTATGCAGTTATACCTGTGTATTTAAATATAGTATTTAGGCTTTTACATATGGAACAGCATACCATACTGTGCAGATGTTTCTGAATAAAAAAATCTTTTCTCACCAGAACACAGGCGTGGCCATTGTCTGCATCTGTAAGCGAATAAAGTGTAGCAGTGAAATGCTCTTCTCTGCTTACTGCACTGCCAAACTTTGGAAAGGGCTAAAACATCTCATGTAGCAAATGTATGAGGTTTTAAGATGGTTTTTACATGCTGCATTATCACAAACCGGAATTGATTAAATTGAAGGCTACTCTTAAAAGCTTAGTTTGAGGACAAAAGACTTTATGGTCAGACATTACACTGGGCCTGAAAAAGGGTGTATATGCTACCGATGGGCTACTGAGTGGCTGAGTGGTTAAGATATTTTGCTCGAATGCATACAGATCAGCATCGAGCCCAGCTATGTCATTAGACAATGACCGGGAGCCCATATAGGCGGAACCAATTGGCTTTGTTCCACTGTGGATATGATTGTATAATGTGTCTGTGTATACACACACACACATTTTTCAACCAACTTTTGGATTTCAATGTCTGCTCTCCTAAACTCTTGTGGTGGACAAAGGTCAAGGGAATTTAATAAAACAAACCTGCTTATGTAACTTATAGTATGTCACCTCACTCAGAATCTTGCATTCTTAAAAAAGGGAAGAGGTCCCATTACTTGCAGTGTGCACTGAAAAGGCCAACTACAACACAAATGTCTATGAAATTATTGCGGCCTTCTTAAAAATGAGATAACAACAGTCCAAGGGCAAATAAAATAACGCAAAAAGAGTGAAGTCTATTGCAGTGTATTTCTTTCTTTTCTTTTATAGATTGAATTTCTGCTGCCTTATCAAATGCACTGAACCCTGCTATTCTGTACGGCATGCTGTTTCTTGAACTCACTTCCTGAGCAGTACAATAGCAAAGCACATTCATTTACTCCATCGTAACATTTCAGTGATAAGCTTTGTGCAAGACGTTTGGAGCCCAGACATGTCCCAGAGTTGATATGCACTGTGGATTGATGCAGATATTAAATCAGAAAAAGCCAGTTGGGTTTGAAGTTCCCAGGGGGTCGCTGGCTCACATACAGCCAGGATCATTTCAGTCACAAGTTACCCATTTGAAATGTGGATGAGAAAAGTTTTATAATTATTTTAGGATGTAAGCTTTTATTTTAAACTGATAATTGCGCTCAAACGTTAAATTGTCAAAAATTATTTGAACAAGTCTGACTGTGTGAAAGTGATGAGTTGTCAGTTTTTTTTTTTCATGTTCTGTTTGGTTAGTATAATTTTGGTTGTGCCATGTCCGTGTGCTTGTGCTGTGGAACTGACTCACTCTGACTGACTGGGTTTTGGGAGTAAAAGCTGAAAGTATAGACAATAGAAAAAGCTTTCTTTTGATTTGAATATTTTATTGACTGCATGTTCATTATTGTGTTGACTTAACGTAGGCCATAGCTTGGGGAACATTGGACGACTGTAGCTTGCACAGCCAACAGTGTCTAGTGAGCTAAAGTAATACTAAGTAGTCATGTGGACAACAAATGATGGTCCACACATGTATAGTTCATAGTTTCCAAAATTGATCAAAATATGGGGGGTTCAATTTTTTTTTTTCCAGTTTCCCAGTAAATGACAGGAAGGAGCTAAGGGGGTGTAGGGGATGCCTGTTACTAGCCAGAGAAACGGGAACGATTTTGGGCCATGAAAACACAGCGGCATGCATTTTGACAGTTTTATTCAACTAGCTTGCCCTGCATCACCTGGCCTGATTCTTCTGAAACTAAAGCTCAAAGTTAATAGCATTTCATGTTTGATGGTTGGCTGGTTGACTATTAAAAAGCACATTCATAATTTATTGGAGGACTTGGCATACTAACTAGCTAGACTGCAAACACAACTGTACTTATTTTCTGATAACATTGACTCTAGGTAGCAAACACTGGTAGATACTCCTGCCAGCTTGTTTAAGGTTTACTGTTGGAGCCAAAATAATGCAGCTGGACTTCTCCAATGATAACTAGCTAACGTGAGTCAGCATGTGGAATCAACATGTCTGCCATCGCTTAACTACTTGTTGATTATCTAGCTACAGGAGGATTTTTGGTTTCTGGGGATTCCAAATATTGTAGGTGATGCTGGAGTGGCCATTGTGACCAGAAACAGACTTTGATTCGTTCAGGATTTGTAAATCCTTTCCACTGATAAGACCAGTTTTTACCACATGTCTCTTCTTGGAAACTTTGACTTATCTTTGTAAATCCTTTCCACTGATAAGACCAGTTTTTACCACATGTGTCTTCTTGGAAACTTTGCCTAGTTGCTGTGAATATATTTTTGACTCACTAGATGACACTGAGTAGACTGCAGGCAGTCAACATTGCCGGTTTCAGCATGAAATTTTGGATAGATTTATGTGTGTGATGTGGCACTGTTCAGAGGGGTGGTGTTTTCTGCCCTGTAAATCCCACTGCAGCATGAAGACATCTGTTGGGGAAGAGAGAAATAAAACGGTATCTTGAAAGGGCCGTTACATTGAGTTGAGTATTGTATCCTCGTTAGGTTCAAAAGAACAGTGTCCAGATACCCATCACGGTCCTGGTCTATTAAGCCACGGATATGAGCATCTGAAAAGTATGGCTCGCTCTGCCTGTTTAAAACCCTATAGGATTGTTAGATCAGACATTGTTTAAAAAGTGAAATGAAAACACGATAGAATGATAAACCACAAGAATGCAGAGCGCCACAGAGATGGTGGAGAGTAAGAGTGGTGCTCAGGAGTCTTTTGCTGCTGAGAGGATGTGTCAAGAGGATCCAGTTCTGAAAGGTACAGGAGGCAGGGTAGGGGGGGTGCAGAGGGGACAGACTTTGTTGCTGAGAGAGAACCCCGTAATCTCACCTAAGCGGTGGAAATGTTTTCAGCTTTAAGGTCGCTTACAGGTTTAGTGGTGGTAACTAGGCATGAGTCAGGAATGGCAGTCTCAGACAATGGCAATCCCCCTTATGAAGCCAGGTAGAAGGAACTGTTATGCACGTTCAAGTCCAGTCAGTGTGTGTATATAGTCTGTTTTGTCATTGTTACTCTCATATTCCACCATGTCGGTCGGATTTTTTAACCCTTTCCTCCCCTTGCCTCTCCAGGCGCTGGCCATGCCGTCGAGCGCGAGGGCCGGGAGCCTGAAGGACCCCGAGGTGGCCGAGCTCTTCTACAGGGAGGACCCCGAGAAGCTCTTCGCTGACCTGAGGGAGATCGGCCATGGCAGCTTCGGGGCCGTCTACTTCGTAAGAGCGCGGGCCGTGTGGGTGTGGGGTATCGGGACGTGGAGAAGAATCGGGGAAGTGAAGGGCTGCTCGGGACAAAGAACGAGGGTTAATGTGAACACCTGGCGTCAGCATGCCTTGCAGATGTCATGGCCTGCAGAGATTGGTATACATGTTTGGAAGGGAAGGATTAAGAATATGAGACAAAGGACAGCGTGGAGAGGACCAGTGATTCCTTTTAATCCCACTAGTATCTCTTTCCATAGGTATGCATGGAAAACCATGGAGTCAGTAGTAGCCTGCTTGTAACTGGACGAATTTAGATAGAAAATATTGCTTTAAAACTGTAATAGCATGTAGTTTGAGGTCAGAATGCAGGTGCCATTTGTTTAAGTGTTAAATCAAAGAATGTTCAAGAAAAGTATTGTTTTTTTGTTTCTGCGGTGATATAAAAACATTGTACTCTTGTTTGCATGAAAGGACAATGTCTATTTAGCATTTTTGTGTGATGCTGTGATCATCTTAGATTAATGGATTGACATCCGTGTAATGTAAAGTTGGTTGGGATTTCAAAGCCTTGGTCAGCTGTGGTTTCTGACCTGGTAAAGGCCTTGTGTCTCAGAGGAGGAGGCGTGGTGTGGTGGGCACTGAAGCCCTTGTAAGGTGATCCAGATTTGCCTTTCCCTGACCCCTGCTGTGTGTCACACCTAGGCCCGAGATGTCCGATCCAACGAGGTGGTGGCCATTAAGAAGATGTCCTACAGCGGCAAGCAGTCGAACGAAGTGAGTGTCCTGACCTCACCGCGCATTGTAGACTCAGAGGCAGAGCACAGGCCCGTCCCTGCTCTCGCAGTAACGAGTCCAACCATGTATCGAACATAACTGCTGCAGGACTTAAGGCTGCATGTCAGCTTTTATTCCGTCCACTGTGTGCTGAGTTAGCGCACTGCAGTGTTCCGCTTCCTGATGTAATCTGTGCGTTGCATCTCTCTCTCTGTGTCTGTAGAAGTGGCAGGATATCATCAAGGAGGTCAAGTTTCTGCAGAAGTTGCGTCACCCCAACACTGTTGAGTACAAAGGATGCTACCTGAGAGAGCACACTGCCTGGGTGAGGACTATACGTGTATGAGAGAGGAGTTTGTATGTACATAGAGTGTTGCAGCAACAACTTTTTGGAGGTTATCCCCTCTGAAAAGAGAATGGTGCCCATCGATTTCTAAAAGTGTCTTTGATGGCCTTGTATAAATGAAGAAGTAGAGGTGGTGAAATCTTTCAAATGCCAAGAGTTGACTATTGATGAGTCATTTGTCCTTTAGCCAGTGCACTAATGACGCTCAGAAGTGGCCCCAGCTATGGTTATATTTACTTGGCAGACTAGGCAGTTTCTCAGTTTATTCAGATGCAAACTTTTTAAGATTTCCTAATCAAAGATCATCAGTCTTCCCACACCTGACATTTCAGAGCTCAACAATTGTGTCATAAGCGCTGATTTGGAAGCTATAATCAGACCCAGGGTACTGCTGTTTCTGATGTAGGAAAATCAGTTTCCGTAAGATTCTAGTATATTCTCTTCATTCATCTTTTGATGATTTCAGCTCAGATGATGGTCGGTGCTAGCCATTGTTTATGCAGAATATATATGTGCATGTATTATTTATGTAAGTCACTGTTATTGAGCTGTGGAACAAATTTCCCTTTGGAAGGACAGTAATGTGACCACAAGATACGTTACGTGAGGAGGACATTTGGCACTTGATCAGTTTCATTTTAAATTAGATTACATTAACTTTTCTCAGTAAGGTTACCTTACACACCATTGAATGCGCATAAATATAGGTCACATAGCCTCTGCCGATGTTAATTAGGGATGATCTAAGAATGGAAGCCTTGTCTGACCCTGGGCAGCTCATAGGGCTACAGTTAATCCCGAATTCTGTTGCTGAAAGCAGCCAGATATACAAACACAGTCCGTAGGCAGAACCCCATTTCCTCTTTTGAGCACTTGACCTCTTGATTCCTTTCTTGCGTCCCAAGCAAATGTCTGTGACACAGCTTTGAACACATAACTCTCCAATGTTTAGGATGCTACTCTAAGAATTTATTTGAGTCTGCGTTGAAATACGCTTCATTTTCCCTTGCTGTCTCCTTTTCTTTCTGTACCAGTTGGTGATGGAGTACTGTTTGGGTTCAGCCTCAGATCTCCTGGAAGGTAAATACAGTGGAGAAAGAGATAACATGGGAGAGTTAGAGAAGATTTTTTTTTTTAAACTGCTTGTTGATTTTTCCCTTATACGTTTGACTTTATAATTTTACATACTATGTTATTTAAAGTTTTCCCTTTCATGTCACTGCAGTTCACAAGAAGCCTCTACAGGAAGTGGAAATAGCTGCTATTACCCATGGTGCACTGCAAGGCTTGGCATATCTTCACTCTCACAATATGATACACAGGTAACCTGTCCGCGTCTGTCCAGCACTTATCACGTCGTAAGTGTAATAAACCAGAGAGCTGTGATTGGATTCATTTACCCTTCTTTTCCTTTCCCCTCTCTCAGGGATGTGAAGGCAGGTAACATCTTGCTGACAGAGCCTGGCCAGGTGAAGCTGGGAGATTTCGGCTCAGCCTCGATTGTTGCCCCCGCCAACTCGTTTGTGGGCACGCCCTACTGGTGAGACGCTGAGCCAAAAAGCAGGAACATCACTGTACAAAACAATACTCACGTGCATCACTCTTACTCACGGCACAGAGCACAGCCACCATAGCTTTTTGGGACCAGAAGCCTTGCTTTCCTCCTTTTAAACTAAGACAGAGATTGACAGCACAGAATCCATCTCCCCCTTGCTTTCCATAGCTTTGCCACTAAACACCAAAAACACATCAACACTTGATATTTGTTCTCCTTGTGTTTCTGACACTTATTATTTTTTCTACTATTATAGACACATTATGTGTATGAGGGAACGAAATGGGGGGCCCAAGGTCCCAAGCCCACTTTCTCTGAAGTATTAATCTCCCCTGTCATCCCTGAGGCAGCCAGCTGCTGTCCCATGGCACTTTAAATTTCACTCTGTAATTGTCATTTACACTGGCCATGATTCCTTCATTATTGCTGAAGATGTGGAACTAAGTACTGGAAGGCCAATTTTGTCCAAACTTGTAAAGTGTATCTCCCGCTACAACGGTGTCCCACTCTAAATAGTTAACTAACTAGACAACACTAGCTATGTGAAACCAACAGAACATGAACTATATATATACTGAAGGCTTACCTACTACAATTCCCAAATGTGTCAAATACAAAAATCTTAGCTGCAGCACATGTTAGAGGTGTATTACTGAAATACAGTCAAATATGATATCGCTTAAACGAGCTTGCAGGGTCAAGTGCAGCAGTGCCCATGTGCCAGGACTGACAATGCTTTCTGTTTTTATATGTTAGCTATGAGCTCTCTTCTTTTTTTGTTTTGCTGTCATCGTCGGTGTCATTGTGGGTGTATCCCTTCACAGCCCAATGAATCCTCATTTGTTTGCTTTTGGGAAGAAATCTTGCCCAGAAGTCTGTTAATGTATGTGGCAATTCACCTTTAATATTACAGTTTGAAATGACAGCTGTTTTGCTGAGTTTAACCAGCACAGCAACACTAAATGGTTTGATTAACAGGGAGCTGTCATTGCTGTCATCACACGGGTAACTGCATGAATGTGTAAATTAATCTGCTGCAACACTTTCTTTGGTACAATAATGTGTGTGACAAGGATGTTTGTCCATTGACCCCCGTACAGGATGGCCCCGGAAGTGATCCTCGCGATGGACGAAGGCCAGTACGATGGCAAGGTGGATGTGTGGTCACTTGGCATTACCTGCATAGAGCTGGGTAAGATCTGCAGTGGCATCTGTTTAGTTTTTATCCTCTGTGGTTGGTAGTTGATTGGCAGGCTGTGAACACGTCTGAAAGCCTGATGGGATACATTTTTGTGTTGTCTCATTTTTGTCAGAAAACTGACATTTTCTCTCTCTCTCTCTCTGTAGCGGAGAGGAAGCCCCCTCTGTTCAACATGAATGCTATGAGTGCCTTATACCACATTGCCCAGAATGAGAGCCCTGTCCTGCAGTCAAACCACTGGTGAGGACCTCACCCCACTGTTCCTCATGTGTCTGTCTGTTACTAATTTCAGTGACTCTCTTCCCTCCTCTTTCATCAAGCAAAATCCATAAACTTGTCCCTCTCTGCTCTTCCCGCCTCCTCAGGTCAGATTACTTTAGGAACTTTGTAGACTCCTGCTTGCAGAAAATCCCCCAGGATAGGCCAACCTCTGACGTGCTGCTCAAGGTAATCCACATCAATGAAGCGCGGGTGCATGTGTGGCTTCATGAGATACAATATTATTAATGGCATCTTGCGGGATTTGTACTTGACACTTAAATCAGCTGATTTAAAGCTGTCTGTATGCTGATTGTGTAGGATCCTTAGCGAGAGTTATCATTTTAATAATTTATAAATTCCAGGATGTTTCGCTGAGTAGTCTCTAGCCTGCAGTCACCATTTGAGCTCTTCTCTCTTGCCTCCCTCAGCACCGCTTCCTCTGCAGAGAGCGCCCCCTGTCTGTTGTGTTAGACCTGATCGCGCGGACGAAGGACGCAGTGAGGGAGCTGGACAACCTGCAGTACCGCAAGATGAAGAAGATCTTGTTCCAGGAAACTCACAACGGCCCCGCCCCTGAAGGGGCAGAGGAGGAGGAGGTAATCCATTCTGATTGGGCTTCCCCCCCCTTCCCGTCTGTCAGAGATTATATCCATTCAGCCATAGTGTAGGTGCCATATTAATCCCCTCTCTGTGTCAGTGTGTATGTTCTGTAGTGTTGAGTCAGAGTGTGCTGCTAATCCTCTTTATCTGTCAGCGGTGTTTTGTTGCAGTGCGGTGCGTGGTCAGTCCGCTGCGCTCGCTTGCTGACTCTCTCTCTCTGTGTGCGCGCGCTTGTCAGGAGGTGGAGCAGTACATGTTGCGGACGGGGACGGTCAACAGCATGGAGAGCTCGCACTCGGTGCCCTCCATGTCCATCAGCGCCAGCTCCCAGAGCAGCTCCGTCAACAGCCTGGCGGACGGCTCCGACGACAGCGGCGAGATGGCCATGATGCAGGAGGGCGAGCACACCGTCACCTCCAACAGCTCCATCATACACAGGCCCCAGGTCAGTGTGCCGGGCAGCTCCGTCATGCACAGGCCCCAGGTCAGTGTGCCGGGCAGCTCCATCATGCACAGGCCCCAGGTCAGTGTGCTGGGCAGCTCCATCATGCACAGGCCTGATAAGAGTTTAATATTGTGTGTGGGCAGCAGTGTAGCATAGTGGTTAAGGAGCAGGACTCTTAACCGAAAGGTTGCTGGCTTGATTCCCTGCTGGGGCACTGCTGCTGTACCCTGTGGCAAAGTACTTAACCCACAATTGCCTCAGTAAATATCCAGCTGTATAAATGGATAACAATGTAAAAAAAAAACTATAACTGATGTAAATGGCTCTGGATAAGAGCATCTGCTAAATGCCAATAATGTAATATAATGTAATGTACTGACCCCAACCTTTCTGTGCACATTGTCCAACTCCCCAGATGGGGCTGGAGATCAGTTTTAGGCAAGCTGTTAGTGGTTTTCAGCTTTTCAGTTGCTGGATTAATCTGTTAAATTTACACCCTCTTTCAGGGCCATGACAACATCTACGACGACCCGTACCAGCCCGAGATGGACGCCCAGCAGCAGGCCTCCTCCGCGGCCCGGCGGAGAGCCTACTACCGCAACCGCGACCACTTCGCCACCATCCGCACAGCCTCCCTGGTAACGGCCTCAACGCACTGCCAGCAGCCTTTAACTGGACCAACAACATACATGGCATTACATTACAATACATTACGTTATGTTACGTTACATAACATTCGTTTAGCAGAAGCTCTTATCCAGAGCAACTTCCAGCACAAAGTATAGTAACTGTAACTGTGTTATGGCTGCAGTGCATGGATATAGATTTCTCACAACTGGACACCATATCAGTGTAGTGTTAACATTTCCCCTGGCTCGTTCCCTCTCCAGGTGACGCGTCAGATCCAGGAGCACGAGCAGGGCTCCGCCCTGAGGGAGCAGATGTCCGGCTACAAGCGCATGCGGCGGCAGCACCAGAAGCAGCTGGTGGCCCTGGAGAACAAGCTGAAGGCCGAGATGGAGGAGCACCAGCTGCGGCTGGACAAGGAGCTGGAGAGCCAGAGGAACAGCTTCGCTGCGGAAGGAGACAAGCTGAGCAAGAAGCACCAGGCCATCCTGGAGAAGGAGGTGCGGAGGGTCCGGGAGGGAGGGAGTGGGGCAGTCCTGTAATCAAGAATGTAACATAGGGACGTCTGTGTGGCATAGAGTGGAGGAACTGGCTTTTAACCAGAGGAATTGCAGGTTTCGTTCCCAGGTGGGCCCGTTGTGCTTGTGAAAGCGATGCAGTGGTGTGTGGGAGTGTGAGGCGGGGGCTGTGGGGGATGGTGCTGAGCTGCCCGGTCTCTGTGTGCAGACCAAGGCGGCGCTGGCGGAGGAGAAGAAGTTCCAGCAGCACATCCTAGGGCAGCAGAAGAAGGAGCTGTCCAGCCTCCTGGAGTCCCAGAAGCGCCAGTACCGCCAGCGCAAGGAGCAGCTGAAGGAGGTACGAGGAACAGGCGCTCGTCCCGCGCAGGCACCGCCCACCGAACTCCCGTCGTTCCATGTTCAGCCAGTGCACCTCCTGCCCTGGATGTGGGGAAGTTAGCCACAGAATGCGTTGTATAGGCAGGGATCGGGGGGATAAGAGTAAACAAGCTGTGTCTTCAAACTACATTAGCTTATGTGATGTCTACATACTGGTTTCCACAAAGTTGGTGAAATGACGAAGACTTCCTGCAGCTTATAACACCCCAACCCCACTAACCAACTCCCCCACCCCCACCGAATTCAGGAGCTGAATGAGAACCAGTCGACCCCGAAGCGGGAGAAGCAGGAGTGGCTGGTGCGGCAGAAGGAGTGTCTGCAGCAGCTGCAGGCGGAGGAGGAGGCGGGGCTTCTGCGCAGGCAGAGGCAGTACTTCGAGCTGCAGTGCAGGCAGTACAAGCGGAAGATGCTGCTGGCCCGGCACAACCTGGAGCAGGACCTGCTGAGAGAGGTGCTGCGTGATCCGTTTCTCCTTCTGCGTCAGTCCGTCTCGTACCAGCCAGTATCAGTACCAACGTTTGGGTCTCGTATTTTCCTCAGTCAGCAAATACTCCTCAGTCATTCATATAATGTTGCGCAGACATTCATGAGAACAAATCTTGAAGTTCTGGCTGTGTAATCCAAGAAGTTGTTCTAATTTCGCTGTGACATTTACCTTGAAAATTAAGGCTGTCATTATTTATTACATTTCCAGATTCCAGTATCTCAGAATATGTTGTAAAATAAGAGTCATTTTTTGTGGCAGCAATTATGGACAGAATACATATGAATCAAAATGTCAATGTTATGGAGGGCTACCCTCCCAGAAAAGTTTTATTAGATATTTTCAAGTAGAAAAAAAACACGTGAGCATATTACATGTATTTCAACACTTTAAAGCTAGTAGTGTTTTATATGTTAATAATATGTTCCAAATTTCATCATCCTTTTGCAGTATCTTCATATACTATCACATAGCGCACACTTTCTCCACCACGGGTGCATGATCAGCTTTGCTTCCTGGCATAGTTGTTTTAAGGGTAAATGGAAGCCACCTGGCAAACATGGAATCAGACAGCCCATGAGTGGTAGGTTAAGACGCATTGGAACTGGCTCGGTTGAAGGTGTTCCGTTTTATCAGCCGCTTCAGTGTGAGCTGAATGAATGAAGTCTCTCTCTCGCTGTCTGTCCCCAGGATTTGAATAAGAAGCAGACCCAGAAGGACCTGGAGTGCGCCATGCTGCTGCGGCACCACGAGTCCACCCAGGAGCTGGAGTTCCGGCAGCTGGGCTCAGTGCAGCGCACGCGGGCCGAGCTCATCCGCACGCAGCACCAGACCGAGCTCACCAACCAGATGGAGTACAACAAGCGGCGCGAGCAGGAGCTCCGGCAGAAGCACGCCGTGGAGGTGCGGCAGCAGCCCAAGAGCCTGAAGGTGAGCGAGGAGAGAGGCTGCAGGCAGAGGGGGAGAGGCGGGGGGGGTGGTGGGCAGACAGAGGCAGGGAGAGGGATACTGATGAGGGATGGGTATGAGCAGGTGAGAGAGGGTATGGGGCAAGCAGAGTGGGGGGGGCGGGGTGATGGGCAGAGAGAGGGGGGGGAGAGAGAGGAACGGTGATGGGCAGACAGAGGGGAAGAAAGAGGGGTATAGGCACTAGTGAGAGGGGTATGGGCGGGGGATAAGCACAGGAAAAGGAGGAGAATATGAAGGGGAGGTGATTCTTCAGTGATCCTTCGCTATTCCGGTGTTCTTCCTCTTACAAAATGTTAATTCTGAGCTGTCCCCTCGAAACTCTCCCAGTAGGGTTTCGCTCCATAGGGAGGGAGCCCTCCAGCTTTCAGGTATCTGCTTTGGAGCTGGCATGTCCCTAGACTTTCAGAATAGAGAATGTAAAATATGACAGCTGTTGAGTGTGTTGGAGCCAAAGGAATCCATGTTGTGATGAAAGCTGTCAGAATCCAGACATGAAAATGGGGGCAAGGCAATTCTGTTCACTGTAAAAAATTTGAAATGCATCAAACTGCGGCTTTAACCACAGTGAAAGGGCATTCTCATTATATGCTGTAAATTGATATGTGGTGTAATTTAGCTCCTCTCAGCCACTGTCTCACCTCTCAAAAGGCGCTCCTACAGCCAGTGAGATCTGTTTGTCTGTGATCACAACTGAACATTTCCCGTCAGTAGCTGTACGCAAGCCAGCTTGCCAACACTATAACTGCCACTGCCCTCTTAAAGTGCTGTTCAGTTTGGATTGAGACTGTTGAAGAATGCATCAAAAATCATAACAGTCACACAGAATGCAGAAATCACATATTCTGTGCTGCTGTGAATTTGATCAAGCTATGAACATATGGACATCGGACTTCCAAATCCAGTAGGCATAGTCTCAATATACATTCCAGGTTTACAGAGATCTGAATCTGTTACAAGGAGGCATCAGATCACTTTATGGTACCTTTTTTTGATTTTTGATTTTGAATGGTTGATATCCCTTTAATGGATGTAATGTTAAATTGCATAACAGACCAGTGTTGCAGAAAATGTGGAGAAAAACAATACTGTCTCTCACCTTTCCCTGTTATGTACTGCTCAGTGTTGGCTTTTCTCCAGCACCCATGCCTCAATATTCTTACAAATAACACCATGAAGGATTCAGATTTCAGTTGCAATAATAGAGCTGGTGTTTATGAAAGCAGTAGCTACATTATACAGGGTAGGCAGAGAGCAGGAAGGAGTGGGACATGAAAAGGGAGAGGGAAAATATTGGATCAGGTGTTCTATTTGCGGTATAGATGGGGATCGTCGAGAACTTGGGTCACTGATATGAACAGTGCTTGAAACCCGTGATGTATGCATTTATCCATGCTACTATAAATGATGAGATGTCGCCTGATCAGGATTTATATCTGATCTTGAAGGACCTCATTTCTCCTAATGAAAAGGTGTATGAAGGGACAAAGCTAATTATTTCTGGAACTAGAAAATTTGTTAAAAACATTTCGGGACATCTCACAGGAGATGGGTGGGTAGAGTTGTGCGCAGGAAAGCATAATGCATAAAGTGGATATGAGTGTTACATGCCTTGGTGTAGGTGACAGGAGAATATTAGTTCATAGATATGAATTGCATCAGATTAAATACAAAATATGTTTATAAATGGCTCAAAATCTTAAATGGAATTCAAGTTAACTGTATCTCTCCCCTGCCTTCTTTCTCTCTGTGTTAGTGCACTGTCATGATCTGGATAAACTGCATATCAACACAAACACTAATCCAGCTGGGCAAAGTCATATTGATTACTGTTAAAGATCTTGTCATTTGCGCTCTCTCTCTCCCTCTCTCTCTTCAGTCCAAAGAGCTGCAGATTAAGCGACAATTCCAGGACACGTGTAAGATCCAGACCCGGCAGTACAAGGCTCTCCGTAACCACCTGCTGGAGAGCACCCCCAAGGCGGACCACAAGGCGGTTCTGAAGAGGCTGAAGGAGGAGCAGACCCGCAAGCTGGCCATCTTGGCTGAGCAGTATGACCACTCCATCAACGACATGCTCTCCACACAGGCTGTGAGTAAGGCAAGGACACACGTTATCCGCTTTTTACACCACATTTTTTACATGCCGTCAGGACACCAGGACAGAAACGGAAGATGAGTCTCTTTTTAGCTTTATGCCCAAGCGTACATTTACAGTCTGTACTTAGATTTCCTCTGAAGATTAAACCCAGGATGTTACAAATTCATCCAACTCAGGAATAATGCCAAGTGCCAAGCTGATTTCTTTGTGGATTGACCTCTTAAATCTTCATGAGGTTCTTTAACTGGAAAATATTAAACTGTCATAGTACATTTTTTTCAGGTATATTTTATTCACAGGCTGCCACTGTCCTATATAGCTTCATGCAACGGACTGGATGCTATGGCACAGATAATCAGATACTGAAAGGATCATGCAGTGTAGTTTTATAAATCGCTTCATCCAAGGCGAAACCCGTGCGTGAGGCTGCTGTATGCTGACCTGTGACCTTTCTGTGTCCTGCTCCTCCAGCTGCGATTGGACGAAACACAGGAGGCGGAGTACCAGGTGCTGCGGATGCAGCTGCAGCAGGAGCTGGAGCTGCTGAATGCCTATCAGAGCAAGATCAAAATCCACACCGACTCGCAGCACGAGAGGGAGGCCAAGGACCTGGAGCAGAGGGTGTCCATCCGCCGTGCCCTGCTGGAACAGAGGGTGAGACAGGGAGGGGTGGAGGTGACACACGCGCTGGGAATGAGAGGGGTAAGTGGGACGGTGACGCGATACCTGTGCTGACTGGCCTTTCTCCCACAGATCGAGGAGGAGATGCTCTCTCTGCAGAACGAGCGCTCAGAGCGGATCAGAACCCTGCTGGAGCGCCAGGCCCGCGAGATCGAAGCTTTCGACTCGGAGAGCATGAGGCTGGGCTTCAGCAACATGGCGCTGACGGGCATCCCCGCCGAGGCTTTCAACCAGGGCTACCCCAACCCCCCCGCCGCGCCCGGGGGCTGGCCCTCGCGCCCGGTGCCCCGCTCCGGCAGCCACTGGACGCACGGGGTGCACCCCCAGAACTCGGGGGCTCCGCCCTCCTGGAGGAGTCAGAACAGCTGCAGCGGGAGCAGCAGCAGCAGCGGGTTCAGCCGGGCAGAGTCGGTGACCTCCACCCACGGCCTGGGCAGGGAGGGCAGCGTGCCGTCCTCTCACTCCTCCGCCTCCTCCTCATCCCACCACCACCATCACTACCTCCCCCAGCACTACCACCACCAGAGCACCCCGCAGCTGTACCGGGAGAGGGACCGGGACAGGGACCGGGACCGAGAGTGGGCGGGGGAGGGGAGGCACCTCTCCCACGGCCACTCTCACCACCTGCCCTCCCACTCCTCCTCTCAATCCCTGGCGCTGCTCCCCCCGCCACCTCCCCCTCCCCCCATCTCCCTGTCCTCCTCCTCCCCGCCCTCCTCCTCCTCATCCTCTTCCTCTCAGGGGGGGTACAGCGGCGGCGGAGGCCTGGTGGTGAGGGGCCCCAGTCTGATGGCCCTCAGGAACAGCCCCCAGCCCCTCAGGAGAACTGCCTCCGGAGGGGGGCCCGGGGGGGCGGGGGGTGGCGAGGGCGGCCTGAGCAGGAGCACATCAGTCACCTCTCACATTTCAAATGGCTCACACCTCTCCTACTCCTAAAGAGGATGAGGAAGGTGGGCAGGCCCGTGCGCGGATGCATTTGACAGAGAGAGAGAGAGAGCGGATTCAGATAGAGCTGGAGGTAGAGGTAGGTAGGTAGAGATAAGAAGGAACCAATAGGGGGGAAGGAGAGGGTTTTGAGGATATGTATTGTCTTGTTACTACTTTAAAAAAAGAAATTAGGGAGGATCTGAGGTTTGGGAGTGAGTCAGATGGAGAGGTCAGTCTTAGAAGGACAAACTGAAACATTAGAGACCTTAATGCAAAAAAGTAAAATCCTTTGGATGTTAATAGGTGAAACAGAAAAGAAGTGCTCGGAAATAAATGTAATATTGTAAATAGTGCAAAAATTAAACATACAAAGATAATTTATTATCATTATTAATGATAATAAATTATCATTAAACTATCATTATTAATGGTAATAATGGTTAATTCATTCATTTGTACCACTAGGGTAAAGAAGGTAGAGCCAAGAGGTAGGAGACAAACAAATATAAACATTTTTTTGCAAAATGTTACAAAAAAAAAAAAAACGCAAGTTTGAACATTACACTGCCATCCATTGGCTTGGACCACCTACTACAGCTCAGTCCACAGCCTTTAAAGTCTCCTCAAAAGATGCTGCCATGGAGTATTGTTGGCCGAGCAATATGTCTGAATATATTATGAGAATATACAGAATGCTTGAAAAGTGAACTGGTCCATTCCTAGTCACACAGAATACCTGTTTTGGGACAGGCATGTGTGTGAACACAAAGGACAGCTCCCTGCATTCCATTACAAGCATACTGAGTATGTATATATGATGTATATGTATGTATGGGAGTAACATTTCAATGCATGAAATTAATGTACAGCCAGCATTTGTATACATAACAGTACACATTTATATATATACCTGTCAAAAGTGACAGTAAAGATCATTCACTGTCTCACACTTTTGATCTCTATTGTACTTATATATGTGTACATAAAAACACTAACTAAACACTATTTTATATAGTAATAATAATAATAATTTTGATAATTATCATTGAAAACCAGATTTTAAAAGTGAAAAACTTTTTTCAATAGACATTACTATTATTATTATTATTACTACTATTACTACTACAACTACTACTAGTAATACTACTACTACTGCAATTGTTGTTGTAATATTTATGTTGTACACTAATTGTTTTTACATTTTCTTTTTTTAAAGTTATTGCCAATATTGACCACTAGATGGGAGTGTGAGCGATTTAACTGTGACAGAGAGTTGTAAAATGGGTTTAATAGGACTACCAAACCGAACATTCCCTGTTAAGTCTCAGGATAGGAATTATTATGGGCAGTGCATTGTCAGGGTTGTAGAATCTTAGAGCCAGTATTAATTGTGTACAGGACAGTTTAAATTTTAGCTGTATATATATAAATATATATATTTATAGAGTACAGTACAATGTGTGTCTAACACCCACTCCAATCCAGCAGGTTTTGTGCCATACCCTACCCTACCCATTTATGTACTGGCATAGTTGTGTGGAAAAAAAATTGGGACATTATGGACCTTGAACAGTTTTATATTTAACATAGTTAACCATGTCCACCTTTGTGTTGTTTATGACTGCTTCAAGGGATAAATATAGTATTCTCCAGTACAACTTGCCAATTCAAACTTTAATTCTTAACGGACGTGAGGATATTATTTTAAAAATCTTGCCTGGGATCTCCACTGCAAGCTCCCAATGCACCAGGGTTCACATAGTTTTAATTGCGGACCAAACTTCCTTGAAGTGTTACTCCACAGTTCTTCAGACGTATATCTCCTTGGATAACTGCTGGAGTAGCATATTGGCGGTAGACATGTTTACAATGAAACATGCTGGATTCATATTTGGAGTGGGGGATCACAGGACCATGCTTGTAGACACAGATTTAAAAATTTCAGGTGATCCCTGTTTTCATCCTGTGACATGAATAATGCTGGTCTGTGGAGACAGCTAAGATAGAAATGAGGGATTTACTGAAAGCAGGGAATGGGTTTTTAGAAACCTGTTGTACAGAAAGTTCCAGCCATGTTTTGGTGCAAAAAGAGAAGGGGAGGGGTTGTTACAGATTTTGTTGTACAGAAACATAATTAACAAAGTAATTTTAAAAAAATAAAAATAAATGTCAAAGTACTGACTGCTTTTTATTATTGTGCAAACCTTAATCATCTGTGTCTTTATACATTCAAGCACATGTTCATTCATGCTTTGCATTTTTGTGACTTCACCTCTATACTCGGTATACAAGGCAAGTGTGAGTGCTGTATCCTATGGATACGAGCTGGTGCTCAGGAGTTTTGTATTATAGACGGTAACTTAAGTAAACCAAAGACCATCAGAAAACCGAATTACTCAAATAATGAGGGTTTTTTTGCTGCTTATTTCATAATCTTTGTAAATAACACATTGTTGAATTAACAACGGAGGGATACATTCTGCGAGAGATCCTATGCAACAACTACTTGATGTCCTCTATATAAAATCACCATAAGGACCACAAAACATCATAAGTATTTGTAAACACTTCTTCACATAAACCCTGTCACTGTCCATGTCTCAATGCGACACAACATATGATTAACATACCTTCAGTGGACTTGTATGAGCTGTTCTTGAGAAACATCAAGTTTCAGTATGCCCCAGAAACATCACTGTACCCACTCCTTGCAAGCGTGCCTACATGCTACACTGATTATCATCCTCTCTAGGGATGTTAGGACAGCACCTTGTTCCTGTAAGAAGTAGCCATTTACTCTAGAAATGGTAGATAGACATAATGCCTCACTGATAATGTCATTAGGTTAAGGGGGCAGTAAGAGCAATAGAGCAGTGGTTAAAGCTCTTGGATTGTAACCCAAAGGCTGCCAGATCAGAGCACTGTTGTTCTATTCTTAGACAAAGTACAGGATTCAAATCAGTACATATACACTATAACAAATGTAAGATGCACGATGTGATAGAAAATGATTTATATATACCATTCAACCATTTCATAAATTGTTTTTTTTCCAGTGACATCACGAATTGTGCAACAGCAATCAACATTTGTTACAGTGCATTTGACACAAAGACTCGCACTACTTTTAGTAGGAATCCACAAATCTGAAGAAAAAAAAAACAGCCAAGTGGAAAAAAGTGGAAAATTATGCTCAGAACTTGATCGAAATATTAAGGGATAATGTCGGTAGAATTGAATATAGACCTACATACGGCCATAGGTGCGGTTCCCCAATTGGAGTTGCTAAATAGATTTACATACATTTTTAAACTCGCTGGATATCTCCTGAAATAGTTCAACACTGAATGTAGTAACTACAATCACCATGCAATAATCCCTAGAGCCAACATACAGAAAACCAACGAACATTTTAACGATGAGTTCATCGAAAACAAGCTGCTGATAAAGCTATAGAAAGCCAACCTGTTACAGTCCACGACAGAATGGGTTTTGCTTGCAACGAAGTTTTCAATCCCGATTGAAATGTGTTGTTTCAGACGTTACCTTCATTTTCAGCCTTTTGTTTTGGTAGCCGCAAATGTACTCTTACGCCATAAATGAACATTCTCGAACGGTACTAACGTGAAACAAAGCTACTGCTATGACTATATGACTTTAGTCCTGCATTCACCTTATATACGAACTGTTTAACTCTGAACAATGCGTCAAATACAAAGGCCAAAAACCCTTGAAAATGTCAAAATGTCATGTTTTCTGAGTGATGTGGAGGAGCTATTCACTTGAATGTCATTTCAAAGATGGAGTGTAGAGTAGACGATGAGTGTCACATTGACTACACTGTCCTTAACAAACTGCGGCTGGAGGGCAAACTCTGTGATGTGATCATCAATATACAAGGCACCGAACTGAAAGCGCATAGGATTGTTCTCTGTGCCTGCAGCTCTTATTTCCGGTGAGTGACCTGCAGTGAAAATAATATCAGCCAATCAGGCGCAATGCTCTTAGAGAGGAACAGTAAGAAGTGTTCATGCTCTTCATATAAAAATCAGATCATCAAATAGAGGTATGCTCTGTTGGCAGTCCAATGATATATTTTATTTGAACATGATAAGCACTCAAATAGAAAGGCAAATGCCGTGACTGGTAATAACATAAAAATAAAACAATAGTTCTGCTTTCATTTTATATTTACATTTCTATTCAGTTGGCAGAAACACTTATCCAGACTGTCTTACAAAGTAAAGGTACATAAGTGTATTAGGCCACATGAATGAGTATATGCATACAGAAAAGATCAGACCATATCTGAACAAAAGACAACATGTCACAAAGTCCTACAATAACTATTGCAATACTGAAAATATAGAGTAAGTGCTGCAGTCATCAAAACTTCAGTGACAACTAGTATCAATGTATATATCACTGTAATAATATGAATAATGACCCCCTTAAAGTATGATAAGAAAGTATGACTTAAGCGATACAATTAGGCTAGGCAGCAAGCTACATTCTGAAGACATGGGTCTGCAGATCAGATAAATTCAAATGCTGCTTTTTTGTATGATTTGTAGAAAATATTGGCACTTTGATTCCAACATTTATGTGTGGTACCCCCTTATAGTGCTCTATTCACTGGCGGCTGGAACAACAACTACAACAAGAAGCGGGTGTGCAACATCCCTGGGGTTCTGCCTGACATGATGAGGCTTATCATCGAGTACGCCTACACGCGCTCCGTCCTGGTCACAGAGGACAACGTAGGGCGACTTCTGCCAGCTGCCGACCAGTTCTGTGTCCTGGGGATCGTGCAGGCTTGCGCCGACTTCCTGGAGGCCCGGCTGTGTCTTCAGAACTGCATCAGCATCTGGAGGTTCACTGATGTCTACTTCTGCCCCGAGCTGCGGTGCCAGGCCTCCCGCTTCATCCTGCAGCACTTTGAGGAGATTGGGCGCGCCTCCCAGGAGTTCCTGGAGCTCACACTTGCTGAGCTCTGTGACATCATTGAGAGGGACAACCTCAACGTCAAGCAGGAGGACGTGGTGTTCAGTTCTGTCGTGCGGTGGATAGCACACAAGCCACACGAGCGCAAAGGTTACCTCTCTACGGTGCTGCCCAAGGTGGGCAGTTTTTACTCTTGGATGAGAATAAGAAAGGCTAATTCAAAAACACCTTAGTTGCTGTGGATAAGAGTGTCTGCTAAATGAATGTAATGTAATGTATTCTTCTGTACTCTGAACACCCATTAAATGTTCTTTTACAAATGTGTTATATGGATGCAAAGATTGAATACCTCAAAAGCCAAATTTGTGTTCATCTTAACCATAAACTGTAGTCAGTCCTCACGGGAGTCTCCTGCTCTGTCTCTACTTGTTTGTTTGCCCAGATACGGTTGGCCTTGATGAATCCTGATTATTTCTTGAATGTTGTGAAGATGAATTCACTCGTGAAGGACAGTTACGCAGACTGCAAGTGCATAATCTTAAATGCCCTCCGGACCATGTGCAACTCTCGCTTTAAGACATTAACCAGCTGCCACTACTACAGCCCTCTAAGTCGTCCACGCCTGCCCTATGCCATCCTGCTAGCCATCGGGGGCTGGAGTGGCAACACACCCACCAATGTAATCGAGTCCTATGACATTCAGGCGGACACCTGGGTCAACGTGACGCAGAAGGAAGACAACCCCCGCGCCTACCATGGCACTGTTTACTTAGACGGCTTTGTTTATTGCGTGGGCGGCTACGACGCTGTGGAGTTCTTCAGTGAGGTGTGCAAGTTTGACCCCGTGACACACACCTGGCACAAGGTGGCGCCCATGCACTCACGGCGCTGCTACGTGAGTGTAGCTGTCCTGCATGGCTGCATCTACGCCATGGGTGGCTTCGACGGTTACATTCGGCTCAACTCAGCGGAACGCTACGAACCCAAGACCAACCAATGGAGCCTCATCCCACCCATGCATGAGCAGAGGAGCGATGCCAATGCTACCACACTGCATGATAAGGTCAGCCACTGAGAAGGCCCGCTATTAAACCTACTCCCATAATCCCATTGAAAGTTTTTCTATCGTAGTTGGTCTGCATGTCAAACCATCATGGCACAGAAGTCAAAGTAGATGAAAAACTGCAGGCTGAAGAATCACTCAGAGTTAAACCTTAAGATTATTCTCCTCGTTAACCCCTCTCAGATCCCTCTCAAAAAACGTTGGGGCATGATTAAATTTTAATAGACGAGTCTGTTATGAAATTTATCTGATTTATCTGATTTTCTCACCCAGGTGTACATCTGCGGGGGCTTCAACGGGGAGCATTGTCTGTCTACTGCAGAGTACTACTGCCCCGAAACCAACCAGTGGACTGAGATCACTCCTATGAGTGGCCGCCACAGTGGGCTGGGGGTCATCACCTATGGGGAGGAGGTCTATGTGGTGAGCATTCCCTCACGCTTCACAGACAGCAAATGCTCCCTTGGTTTCACAAGAGCTCAGGCACAGGCTTGATAAGGTGTTTAGAAGTCAAACTGATTTAAAGTGTTGTTCTGAGATGGAGAGGAAGTTTTAATATGCAAGAGTGGGGTTGGGGGGGAAGCAGCACTCTGCTAGTGATGACATTTAGAATGCAGCAGGATCTGAAATTTGTCTCAAAGATGAAAAACAAGAACTCAATGCAATTTTCTCTTGAATTGAAATACAGTGGGTGTTGTGTTTACAATGTTTGACATTTGACTTGTCTGCCCTGTTGCATTTGTGACCCCTGACTTCTCCCAGGTGGGTGGGTTCGACGGGGTTAGTCGTCTCCGGAGCGTTGAGGCATACAACCCCCTGACCAACACCTGGCGTGCCATGCCTGACATGATAGTTGCACGCAGCAACTTTGGCATCGAGGTTTTGGATGACCGGCTGTTTGTGTTGGGAGGCTTCAACGGCTTCACCACCACCTTCTACGCAGAGTGCTTTGATGAAAAAACCAACGAATGGTGTAGCATCCAGGACATGGGCATCTTCCGCAGTGCCCTCAGCTGCTGTGTGGTGCCCGGCCTGCCCAACGTCTCTGAGTACTGTACCCCCCGTGACTCCCAGAAGCCCCCTTTAAGCACCTATGAGCGTGAACTCCAGTTCTAGTCCACTACATTCATGGATATGAGGAAACCAAGGATGTTCCTCAGGATGTAATCATCAAGTTGTAATGGTAGTTACTGTATATTAGTACTACTTTTTAACATGGATGTTTCTCATGTGGTCTTAACTCTTAAGTAAAATATGCAAAAATCAGAACCTCGACTCAGGTCATGTGCACAATTGTTGTTGTTTTTTTATGAATGAACTCAAGCTACATCTAAATAAGTGCCAATTAAAGGTGAGGTTCCGACTTTTCCTGAGAATGACCGCACCGGATATTCAGTGTTTTACACGACGTCCCAGTAAGTATTCATATGGACGAGCGATTTACAGGCGCCGCATGCACCGGAGCTAAATGCATTCTGTGTTGAAAACAAATTCAATATGAAAATAAAAATGCAGCACGATGTAAGATATCGTGACAAAGTTTTGTTAAAATGGAAAAATGATCTTACTTTAATTGATTTTTTTTCACGTCCACGTAACAATTGTATGTGCAAAAACAATCTGACTTAACAGGTGACAACAGAAGTTGAAAAAGTGTCCTTGACCACTAACTAGATACCCAAATACGAGCTGTGTTTTCACATGGAAGCACCTTGGAATTGCACACCGCCTGAGAAGCGCCTGTAAGAAATCCTTCTGCATTGACGAAAGCAAACCGCGTTGCACATTTTCAAGAACAAAAAAAATATATTAGTTCTAAATCTACAAAAACTACATACATTTTCCCAGATGTCAGTTGTTCTAAAATTCACTCTTGCGAAGTGTGAATGAGAATAGTGACATATCACATTCAGCACACTTCTTTGTCTCTCCCACTCTCCAGACGTCTGTCTCCACTGAGTCAATCTCACTCACACTTGGTCTAGATCCCCCACTTTTCTTTTATGTAATTCTGAATGGCACGCTAACACTACACTTCCTTTCTCTCGTTACGCCTGCGGGGAGCGTATCAATGCATGGGGAGCAGTGTGGTGTAGTGGTAAAAAAATAAGGCGTTGTAACCGAAAGGTGAGGTACTGCTGTTGCACCCTTGGTCTTAGGTATCATAGGTACTTAACCTACAGCTGTCTCAGATAATCTCCAGAAATTGATGAAATTGTAATCTGTGCAAATCGCCCTGGATAACAGCGTCTGCTAAATGACTACAGTGTAATGCCATTTCTGTGTCTAAGACTGGAAGCAGCCTGCTTCACGTGGTCACACTACTACTTTGGCCTAGACCTTTTCCGTGAGCAGACAGGTCCCTGAATCCTAGTCACCCTTATGAGAGTAGCTGGTTAACATTAATGCCAATATTAATGGAAAAAGGTTTTAAAGTGAAATTTATCCGTGGTTTACTGTACATGCATTGCAGATTCACCATTCCTTTTCCGTGGATGGGTCAAACACCAGTCAACCATTCGGTTGTTTACTGTCTAAGGAACTATTTATCTGTTAATGTTTACTGTTGGTTTGCGCAGCATTTCTTCTTTGTTTTAATAGGATACCAGGCTAGCTACCGATATGTCATTATGCCTCATAAAATGGATTTTATGGTGGTTAGTCGCGTAGCTAATTAGTTATGTTAGCCACCGTTTCCAGCTGTGTTACCATAGCATTAAGTCTGAATAGTGAAAACTATTTTTTTATCAACTTAATCAGTCAAGAAAATAAAATAAATACAACAAACTAAACAAATGTCTCTATTTTGTCATTTCTATATTTGTTAGTTTCCTCTTTTATTGACAAGTTGCTATGTACCCAGCAAGGCGTAACCTGTCAGAAAGACAGCACTGCTGGGGTGTTTCGGGAATGTGTGATGGTTAACGCTGGAAATTATTCAGTGCATTGCTTCACAGTGAGAAATTAATCAAGTTTGAGGCAGCCAACGATGGAAGTAATCATTTGCGGTTCCCATTATTCATTTCAAGAAGAAAGCAAGAGACAGAAAAGAGGACCTGCCTAATCTTGAAAGTCCGGCAAGTGCTAATATCTTGCTTTCACACCTAAGCCCAGTCTGCTGGCTCCTTTTGTACTTTTCCGCATGAAATTTGCAACTTTAGGTGGGGTAAAAGATCCTGGAAGAGGACTGAAGGCACATTCCTATTTGGCATTTGAATTGCTATTCCACTCCCTTCTTGTGTAGGTATCACTTAGGTGTGAAACAAGGTGTGAGGTTTGAGTTCATATGAGTTGAAAGCTGTTCTACATTGTACTATCTCGACATGCAGATATGTGGAAGAATCATGTCGTTCCTGCGTTTCACCACAGAAACCAGTTCTCTGAGGGCAAATCAGTTATTCTGCAAAAATGTAGCTACCAAAATAAAAAAAGGAAATGCAACCAAATCCAAGCTTTGTACATCCTCGGCTCTGTGGGTCTGGGTAAGCATGCAGTGATACTGTCAGGAACTGCTGTTCAATAGTGAGTAATTAGGCTAGTACTGCGGTTGTAATTTATTACCAATTAATTGAATACTGCAAAAGATCCATTGTATGTTGTAAATAAATCTAGCAATTACTATTTTTACACAGACAGATATTTTATTTCTGCCATGGAAAGTTATTGGGGAAATGTACTGGAAAGTGTGAGGCAGTGGGAGCATGGAAGCTGTCAGTTGCTAAGGGTGTAAAGTAACACTTCAGTAGCTCACAGTTTTGACTTGTGATAGACTAGTAGTATGATTTTCATTGTAACAATACCAAACTTTCTTAGTGACTTACACTAGTATTATTTGGAAATGTAAATGTTGTTTTAATGGCATTTCAGTTACTTTTTAGTTTTGCTGCTGTTAATGGTTTTAAAAATATACAAAGTCATGTATTTTCTGTGAAATTCAAGCATTACTGTTATTGTGAGATTCACAGGTAAATTGTGTACAGGGTGTTCACACACACTCTTCAAAGGTAATCACATGCAACCCAGCTGAAACATTAATACACAAATAAAGTTCAAGTGTTAACTATTTCTTAGACATAATCTCAGTTTGTGAAAAAATATTTTTAGAGTATGGTGACAAATATTTGTATATATAGATAGTACAAATATTATAAAAATGATCTATCACAATAACAAAATGACACAATCTCACAATCAGTATTCTAATGCAATTATTCTTATGAGAATATTATAATCGCATGATAGGAGATAGGCTACTTTAACTGTATTCAGTGTAAAACACTGGCTATCTTGTGCAGTGTCCTGCTGTGCAGTGTGCACTTGATGTCTGAAGTGCCAGCTAATTTCATACATTCAAGTTTAAGTACGTTATGAATTTATATAATATGTATGCATGCTTGTGTTCTTACTCATTTTGGAATGCATCTACCAAGATGCTAGATTGTGGATTTCTAAATGATGGAAATTGTAAAACTACAGTTGACTACACTCACACTCACACAACCACAAATACAATTTACACACCAAAACCATGAGAGCAATTTATTTCCTAATTGTTATCCCAGCTGTTTTCTTGTTATTCTCCCACTAACATTTAGTGGGAAATGATTCCGACTATACGTGTCTCTTCTCCTTTAAGATACGTATGTACTTTTTAAACATCATCTGGAGCTTCGGGGGAAATTTACCGCAGTTACAGATTGTATGTATGGGGGCACCGTCACCTGCATAATATTGTGCTTTTATTCGGTTGCGTTAGGCATAAACTGTAACATTTTTATCATTTCCGTCGGCCCAAACATTAGTTGGGGGGACCAGGAGCGCGACAACTGACCGAACCTTGACACGGAGAACAACATCGAGAGAGAGAGGGGGGGTTACGCGAAATACCTTCCCTTTAACATAAGGGGGACATAGCGGTGAAAAGAAATAAGGGGCATAAAATAAAATCCAAAAAAAAAAAAAAAAAAAAAAGGAAGACAGAAAGGGAGGGTGAGAGATATAGAAAAAAAGAAAGATGACATCTTCTCAATTGAACACCCGAGGCGGAGCGACTGACTGTGGCCGAGCGGCAGCACTCTAGCCGGGGCGAGGACAGAACGCAACACCGAGGCTTCAGCAAACATCCACCTCGGCCTGGCTGGGGAAATACGTTTTAAACAACGTAGCTAGCTATGTTTTAAAAAATAACGTTAGCTGGTTAGCTAATTTTATCTGGTTATTACTTATAAAGAGGTTTATCTGGTATTGATAAATCAATTTTTTTTCGATTAAGAATACATCAATTGTTTTTGTAATTATTTGCGAGCCAAAAGGCAAGATACTTAGTCTGGTACTTACATGGCGTTAGGTAATTTATAGAGATCGGATTTTTCATAAATGATTAAAATCATTACTAATATGACCAGGCTTTCTGGCTAGCCAGCTAGCTAGCTGGCTAGTGCTGACAGGATTCCATGTGTTTCATCTATCTAGCTAGCTAACAAAAGTTAAAAAAGCAGCCTTCTGCATAGCTGAGCAATATCAGTGTTTAGGTAGAAGGATGGCCAG
The DNA here is from genome assembly GCF_013368585.1 of Megalops cyprinoides. Classification (NCBI taxonomy): domain Eukaryota; kingdom Metazoa; phylum Chordata; class Actinopteri; order Elopiformes; family Megalopidae; genus Megalops; species Megalops cyprinoides. The sequence continues at coordinate 11,260,548 of NC_050601.1, read as the reverse complement.
ATAAATATGATTTAACTAGTTTATATACACAATATACACTCGTGCTGATAAAAGTTTTATTTTAATTGTAATTTGAGCATAGCAGCTAATTTACTTGTTTAGCCACAGTGTAGTTTTGGAAACGTTGTAATATAGTAAGCTAGATGTATTAATGCTTGCTACCTGCAAGTGATGACTGCCCTTGTCAATATTGCCCAAATCTTAGCGCTTCCTTATTCAGTCTTCATGCAATTGATTGTATTTTTTATTTGTTCTTAAATAAGTGGCTACACTGCATCCGTCGATTCATTAATACAGCCTAAAGCGCAAAGAAGCATTCAAGCTACTGGTGCAAGGGGAACTATATTCTATTTACGCAAGGACTGGCTTGTTTATTAACAAATACGTATTCTTTTGTTGTATTTGTAAGAACTGCTGTTCTTACTGAAATACTGTCAGTGTGTTTCAACATGGATGCTGCTTGGAGTAATTTTCTGTTTCAGGTGAGTTGCTTAAAAACTGCGTGGTGTTTTGTCACTTGCATTGGTTTTATGTTGGAGTTACCAGGTTCTGGTGTCTCGTGAGTGGACGCAGGGTTCTCTGCCCCTGTCTCTGGAGGGACCAAACCCAGCAAGCACAAGTAATGTCTGTTATGTCACTTAAAATGTGCAATTGGTTAAATGGTAGTAACATAAATGTTATGAAGAACAGCTCTAATCTACTGGTGATAGTAGATTAGTTGAATAAGTCAGTAAGTGTGACACCTGTTTGTGTCTGTGTGCAGACAGAGCATAAGGATTAATGAGAATCAGAGTGTTATCAAAGCATTATATATGGTTATTATTAGCAAAGGTACCCAAATGGTGTCAGAAGTACCACATTAAATATTTCAAGGGTGTTCAAAAAAATGAAACAGTAGGCACAAGTAGCAGTTAGCTGATTACTTTTATACAATTCATTGAACACTGTCACAAGATACATTTGGAAGTTTTATCTTTAGAGTACTGCATTGTCCCACTGTGTTCAGGTTAACAAAGTTCCAGATGGATTTAGATGATAATTGGTAACATGATTGCCACTGGGATACAAGAGAAAATACTAAAATATAGACCTCCCATCCTCAAGGAGTGGCCTTTGCAACATTGAGAAAATGTTCTTGATTTTTTTTTTTTTCCCCAGATTGTAAATTTAAGTGTGGCTTGTTTCACAGACTCCACCCACCCAAACTCAAGCTGATGCAGCTCTCCAGTCAGATCTCCTCCCAGATCTCACAGGCTCCACTGAGAACCCACCCACGGAGCACATAGCCCCACCCCCTTCCACAGTGGACACTGCTGCTCTGAATGAAGAACCTTTACCTGGTGAGGGGCCACACAGAGTACAGGGTGAAAGCGCTGTCTCTCTGTAATGGTGGACGTTCATCATTGTGTACATCTATCTGCCTAAGAGCTTAGAGAACACACTTATATTCGTAGACAGAGCTTACTCTGCACACAAAATTGTTCCAAAATTTTGAAGGTTACTGTGTGAATGCAACAGCCACATATTGTGATTAGTGACATTTAAATTAACATTAGACACCACAGTCTTTAATTGTAAAATGTGTGGAAAGTAGTCTACTTATGCAAGTAATTTTAAGGAAATCTCAATGTCTGTAACTGAATGATAAATGGTACCATTTTGCATGTGACTAATCGTTAGACTTACACATCAGTATCTTCTGGTAACTCAATGAGGAGGACTTGCTTTACAGGGTTTGTGTAAGTGCTTCCTGGAGCCAGCTACATTCTTTAAAAGCTGCACACTACCTGTGGTTGTACTTGTGTATGCAAAGGAAGCCCACAGTGGTTTATACATGTCATCTTTTCCCGAGTTGCAAAAAATAAGAGCTAACTACCCAATGTGGATGAAGCAAAGGGCTGTAGCAGCTGTTGCTGATGCTATATTATTTGATCACTTGCACTAAGACAGATGGGTATAAAGCACTGTGCTATCTGTCTGAAGACAGTGGGGTGAAACAGGGGTGAAAGTGCATTATTGTCAACTGCAGCAACTCAGCTATGCAGATATGCTTGAGCTGTGTTGACCTGTGACCCTGGTCTCTCGCTCTCCTCCTCAGTGAAACCGGTCTCTCGGCCGGCGCGTGCTGCCCACATATGCCCCCTATGTAACAAACAGTTCAAGAACGGCTACAACCTTCGGCGGCACCAGTCAGTCCACACAGGGATCCGCATGAAGGACAGGGCAGCTAGAGAGCGGGAGGAGGGCTTGAAGGGAGGAACTGCTGGTGGAGGGAGAGTAGAGAGACAGACGGTCCCTCTCTCCTTGCTGCATCTTTCTGTTCCACCTGCTGATCCGGCTCCGCCAGAGTCTGTTCCTCATCCCCCTGCTCTTGGCAATCAGGAAATCGAATCGGCTGCTGTGTCCATCACTACTGCGACCGTCGCCCTGGCTGTTCCCCCTGCTCTTCCTGCCACTGTTGTGGTCGCAGGGGCAATGATACAGGTTGGTTTATGCTTCTGTGTCTTTGGAACACAGATTCAGATCCAGCACAAATATTGCAAGAGGGATTAATATTGCAAGTTCTACCTCCAGGATTCCCACAGTCCTTGAAAATCCTTGAAATATTTGAATCCTAGAAAGTCAAGGAAAAGTCATGGCAAGTGGTGAAATATACAGCTGTCTAAAAGTGTGTATGTGTAAGTTGTTAGGATTGGGTCACTGACACATCATATGCGCCATATACATCAGACAAATCATGTTTTTTGTTTGGCACATGCTGATGTCATGCAGCTAGAGGCAGCCTCCCTTCCAGGTAAGCTTAAAAGGTGAACCACTGACTAGAAGAGGAGGGAAGAAAAAACTTGGCCTCAGACTTTGAACTTGATAGAGGTGTTGGTGTCTATTGCTGGGTTGGGTTTAGAAGCAGGCAAATTGCTCTTTTGTGGGGAGACCAGTTGATAACAATAATTTGTCTTGGGGCTTACAACGATTTCAGTTGTTTGTAAATGCTGTTTGTTTCCCTGGGATGCTGGTAGATGGTGTTTTGTGTGGGGCCTACCGTTATGGTAGCGCCAGGTTGTTTGATATCCTGTTTGTTTTTACTGGGACTCAAAAGACTTCACTTTGGAGTCACCTGTTCACCATCAGTTCCCTGAAGCTGGGAGTTGGACTGTCGCCTCTGTGCCATCGTTTTTAAATAAAACTAAACTAAATGTCAAACCCACCACTGTGGCTCTGGTGGCTGCAGAGCCCAGAAGACAGAGCTGGCCTGAGAGGAGACCCCCAGAGTTGGTGAGTTCACCTTGGCTATCTTGGTTTGGGAGGTCTGCCTTGTGCCACTTTTTGGTTTGTTTGTTTGTTTTCGGACACTCACACAACACACAGTTAGGTCTGGCTAGGTATTTCCCGTATACAGCCATTATTATCGTTTGTTTTTTAGCCAGGCATGTCCTAGGTCATAATGTACAAACGTATACATACATAGATGAAAAAATTGCTGGCTGGCTTGTATGATGTCATCAGTAGCTGATGTTTTCTGGCAAGAGCATGCACACGTCTGTCCATAAAGGCACAAATAATTTTGAAAGTAATATTTCCTCCTCAGGTCCATCTACAAAGCTACCCACTTTTACAGGGATATGATGATGGTGATCTTTGTATTAATCCTTTAAAACTGTACATGTCCCTAAAACATTGTTGAAAAGTCATGGGGAATGTAAATCTGAGCAATCAGAGGCTCAAGTCTACCAGTCTACCAGTCTGTAAGCATGAACCTTTGTATATTCACAACTGTTTTGAAGCTGTGAGGTGCAGATCGATGAGTTCATATGTAAAGCGCATCAACAGTATCTCTTTCTCAGCGGCCTGCAAACTCAAACCCAAACCCGAACCCAGTACGCAAGAACCATGCCTGCGAAGCATGTGGAAAGGCCTTCAGGGATGTGTACCACCTGAACCGGCACCGCCTGTCCCACTCTGATGAGAAGCCCTACTCCTGCCCCATCTGCCAGCAGCGCTTCAAGAGGAAGGACCGCATGAGTTACCATGTGCGCTCACACCAGGGTGGGGTTGAGAAGCCGTATATCTGCCCACACTGTGCCAAAAGCTTCTCCAGGTGAGAGGACCTGGGCTTTAGCCCAGGTTGTACAGGAGTTTGAGTTTTGAATATACTTGCGGAACCCAGTTCCTGTGGACCCATTCCCTCTCTTTAACTGAAAATATAGTGTCAGGACTGTTCAGGACTTTTCACAGTATGGATTAAATCCTGTTCCTTTCAGGCCTGATCATCTCAACAGTCATGTTCGACAGGTCCATTCGACTGAGAGACCCTTCAAGTGTGAGGTAATGTTTCACTTCTTTCCTTTGCCCTTCTGCATCAGTTAATAAGACTTTTCCAATCATTGAGCAAGTTCTGTTTTTCCATGTAAATATAGTGTTAAATATAAAATGGGTGGGGCGTATGTAAAATTGAAGTCACCCCTTTGAAGCACTTCAGTATGTGCTGTGCTGACTATCTCCAACCTTGTGTAGACTTGTGAGTCCGCATTTGCCACACGGGATCGGCTACGTGCTCACATGATCCGACACGAGGAGAAGGTGCCGTGTCACATCTGTGGAAAGTTGCTGTCTGCTGCCTACATCACTGATCACATGAGGGTTCACAACCAATCACAGCATCATGCCTGTCACCTTTGCAACCGCAGTGAGTGTGTTTACCAGTCAGTATGTTTTTTTTTTCCTGCTACGGTTTCATGGTTATGAGTTTTCGTATTTGTCATTAGTATTGCTGTTGTTTTTTTTAGTCTCTTGTGAGGTTTTGTTTTATGAGTTATTTATTACACATTTATTATGTAATATGAAATCCAGATGGCACTCTGTAGTAAATGGTTAAAGTGTGTTTCTGTCACTTCAGTTAAATACTTAACCTGTGGATATTAACTAGTAGGCTCACCTCTTGTTTGCTCCACTTTCTGTACTTGCATGTTCCTTCTTGTTGGAGAATTCAGAAAAGCCTTTTTATGTGGCACTTTCATATCCAGTCTAAACTGCTTGACCAGTTTGCCACTTTATCCCCCTATTCACTCTTTGAGGAAGCATTGCATCAGCTTTACTTGAGCTCTTTCATTGGCATATTGTAGCCAATGGCCTCATTTCACCTTGAAACAAGGTGTGAGATTTGCTTGGTTTCAAAATGGCTACATCTGTTTCTTGCCGTAGAGGTACTGTATGTGACATTGTTTTGACATCTGTATCAAACTACAATTCCCAACATGCACAGATGCTGCTCAGAATCACATATTTATAACAGTCACTCAGGCAGGCAGATTATTTGGTTGAAAAATGGGAGCTCATTTTAGGATAGGTGCCACTCCACTATTGTCATCTAGGCAACTGTAGCAGGCCCCATACTATCCGCCGGTATTAGTCAGTATGCTGTCATTTCTAGTCAGTCTGTGGGCATGTAAAGTGTGTTCATGTTTCTTAACTTTTCTCTCCAGGTTTTACCACCCTTACATATCTACGTGTCCACGCTCAGAAGCACCACAGTCAGGAGTGGAAGGAGAGCGGGGGCCAGAAAGGGGGATTTGGTGGGACTGGAGCTGGAGGGGTTCTGTTGTGCCAATTGTGTGGGGTGCACTGCAAGACTCCCACCCAATTACAAGGCCACATGGGCACGCACACCGCCTCCGAGAGCACTCCCAGCCCTAACAGCACAACCACAGTGTCCTCCAGCAGCAGCAGCAGCAGCAGCTCTGTGTCTCTGGGGAACATGGTGTCCACTCCCAGCGTGTGTGCAAGTGGAGCGATGGGCCTGCTTGTTTCGGACTGCTCTGGGATAGCCTCCCAATCCCACAGCTAGCAGGGAAAAGAGGGGAAGGGGGAGAGAGCAGGAGAGAATGCTTGTGCAGCAGAACAGGTGAGAGAAATTGTGTTTCTGCAATAGCTGTTAATGTCTGTGTAAATGAATCTCAGTGACTGCTTTAGCAGACCATTTGGTCCTATCATTGTGTATGGACCATGCTGACCAGCTCCCTCTTTCTTTTCTTAGTCCCTGTCGACCAGTCTGTTTTCTCCATCAGCTGCAGAAGATGGGGTATGAAGATGGAGATGTTTGCACAAAGTTGCCCCCACCTTTCTCAGTCAACTGTTTTTTTTTTAATGGAGCAGGAGTTGAAAGGACACTCACTGGAGAGGGCTGAGGGTTGGCATTATCTGAATGCATTTACAACAAAAATTGTAAGATTAAATTGTGAGCTGATACGGTCCATTTACAGAAATTGATAAGGTACAACTATTATAGGAATAATGCAGTAATGACAGTAGTGTTAGGAAGTCTTCTTGAAAGGGACTGGTTCCTTCTGAAGAGATACACTGGAGAGATTTTTGAATGGGATGCAGATGAAGTACAGTCTTGTTCCATGCTTTAATTCAGAGTTGGATTTTAATTTCCTGTAACAGAATTTTACTGTGGGTTTCATGGTTTAGATACCAAGTGAGTCAACCTGTTGCTCCCTGTAGTAATATTCTGGATCACTGCAGTTAACTAACCTTATTTTTATAAGTGAAAACATGTTCCCCTTTCAAAACTGCATCGGTCAAATGTATTGATATGAGGAATAATGGTTCCAATGTGTCTCTTCAAGATACTGTTCTGATAACTGAGATTGACTTTTTTTTACTGAACTGTTGCTGAACAATATATGAAAGACCTCTCTATCATGAACCTGTCAGTCTCTAACACATTTTAATGCCTTGAGTTGTACTAGTATATGGTACTATTTTCCCCAAACTATTCTACGGGTTGATTGAGAATAATAATTTGCACACACACATACACACACTATATCTGTATGTGTGTGTGCTCATTTCTTAGCGTATGTATGGATGTATAGAATGAAAACGGTATTGTTTAATGCTTCCTATTATTATTATTGATGTTAATTTGTAACTTTGACAGTTTAATTGAGCTGAAAAGTAAACATTGTAATATTTGTGAATGTTTGTGTGATCTTGACTGTTCATCTGTATGTGTTTAAAGCTTGTATTTGTGTTGCTGTAATATTCTGGATTAATTCCTGTAAATATGCACACGGCATTAATAATACTTGCATTTATTTACTCTGACGCGTTGTCTCAGTCTCTTTTGCAAACAGAACAGAAAGACTGATGAATTAAGATTCAGACAGGATTTTCGGGATCGATTCAAAGACTTTGAGTGTACTACCCTGAAAACGATTTAACTCTGAACTCGAGTGACGTGTGACCTTTGTAGTGTAGTGTGTTCGAAAAAAAAATCGATCTTAGCGCAGAAAAGTTATTGGCTTAGATCACAGGCCCACTTCTGTTAAGCGTGTCCGAATGCTTTACCCCCAGAAAATACAGAAATTCGTGCAGGACTGCAAAAACTCAGAGAACAATGCACTGTGAGCTGTGTTTTACCTCCATTGTTTATACCGGTGGACCACCCCTCCCCCACGCTCCCTCTGTTCCCTTGCTTTTCTCTCCATCCCCCAACTCCTCCTCTCACGTCCTTCCTTGTACACTATCTCTAATTTCCGAACAGCTGATTTGCGAGGGCGAGAAAGACACGATCAGATAGAGGAAAGTGGAATGAAAGAAGGAATGAGCAATGGAGTACACCATCCAGCAACATTCTGTCGCGCATTTTTCGTAAGCGAACTCGCTATGTTCTAGGTATGCGTAATCTTTGTTCTAAATATATGTAACTAGCCAGCTTGCTACAATTTTAGTATATCATAGTGAAAGGACGTTTGAGGATGCACAAGGTTGTATGTATTTTCTATTATTAAGTGGTAAATTGGTATATGTAGTCAATATCGAGAGGTTGCTGTACCGAGCAAAAATATAGGTCACATGAAATGCGGATAGTCAGATGCAACCTAGATTAGCTAGCTTGCTAGACTAGTTGTGAAAATGGCAACAGTAGCTACCAGCTAGCTAGCTAGCTAAACGGCAAAAATAAAATCAGAAAATCTAAATTTCCGCTGCTAGCTAGCGACCTAATTCGTTTAATTAGGCAAAACGTAGCTGTGCATTAGGTAGTTATGTGGTCATATTTTAACTAAAACAGTTCACTGTCTAATGTAGCTATTGCTAGCAGACTATTGTTTTGAAATGAGCTTTCAGCGGCAGATGCTAGACGCCACGAAAATAAAACAATGCAATGGACCGTTTTAACACAGGGGATCAATAGGCAATATACCCCACGATGTTTAGTGGAATTGACGTATTTTATATAAATATATATTCGAGAATTATATCTAGCTATGTTTTTTCCATACGAGCTTGCTGTGCGATTTGATAGCTAGTTCCAATATTTAGCTATCTTGCTAGCTAGCTAACTATGTGATCAGTTTCCGTAATTTGGTCATTTTATAGACGCTATTTTCATCTACCTCATGCTCATGAACGTCAACTTAAGGTACGGTCAGTTGTAACGTTGGAGATTCTGTATTGTTTACATTTCTTTGTGTTGGGCCTTTTAAAACGCCAACTGTTTCAACACTCCAATATTTAGCTAGCTAACGTTAGATAGCTCTTTTTAGTTAGCAAGCGAATGTTCAAAAACGTTGAGCTAGCTAGCTGCCTAGCTAGCTAGCGACATCACTCAACGGCGATTTAAAGTAAAATGGCATTCCACGGTACAAGCCGGCAGTCGGTGTGCGGTAGCTTGTTTCCTGGAACTGAGTTAGGCCATAAGTATTTCAGTGTCAACTCCTCTACTGGCACTACCTCCACTGGCCTCAGCGCCACCCCGAACCCGACTGGGCCGACTGCACCGGCGGGAACGCCTCGCCACCCGTCTGCGCTTGGTGGAGGCACCGGCGGGGGAGCCGCTGTTCCGCAGCCCCATAGCAACCCGGCCAGCGAGGTACCAAGTCCCGCGGAAATGGAGCCGGATCGGCCAATTGGCTATGGAGCGTTTGGTGTGGTTTGGTGAGTTATTTTGGACAGTTTGTTCCCATTTTTACGATTCAGTGAGGTCAGTGTTATATTTGCTGTCTTGTTTCCGTTCTGGTTAAGTAACGGTAGGTTGCTAGTTAGCATAACGTTGGGTATACTACACAAACTGTTGGCTGGTGATTGTGGCAATAGGTAGCGAGATGGCTTCATCGACATACATTAAGGAAGCTGAGCTAGCTACTAGCTAACTAGTTAGCTTCATAGTTACATTCAGTGGTGGTGTTTCACCTAGCCTACGCATTAATTTTCGCACTTTGGTACTTTCGATTCCACACTATATCACATAGCCAGATATGCTTGGCTGCAAGAGAATATAGAAGTCTGAGTGTGTGTTAGCCCTGGTAACCTCTTGTGTCCTGAAAGAATGCGTTCAGTACAGACAGGCATTTAATGTGTAGCTAGGTATATAGCAAACCTGCCAAAGCTTTATGCAAAGCATTGACCAACAGGTAAGCGTGTAGATTAAATGCTGTAACATGACTCTTTATACCTTTCCAGGTCAGTGACTGATCCCAGAGATGGGAGGAAAGTTGCCCTGAAGAAGATGCCTAATGTCTTCCAGAACCTTGTCTCCTGCAAGAGGGTCTTCAGGGAGTTGAGGATGCTGTGCTTCTTCAAACATGACAATGTGAGAGGAAGGGAATGATGATGGGATAGAGGGAGAAACATAACTGTAGAGGGAACAAAAGAAGACGGCTGGTGATAGCTGTTTGATAGTTTTGCTAATAGGGGGTGAGAACGTTGGTATGGAGGGTTGAGTTAATTCACAGACGTACAGTGAAGGACAAAATGAGCAAAAGAATGTGATGGAAGCTGTAGCAACATCGCATTGGATTAGTGTTTGGTGCTTTTCTTTACAGAGGCTGTGTAGGACCCTGGATTAAGGCATGGGGAATTGTTAGAGTTTATATTGGATACCACAATCTTACAGGCTGCTGGTGTTTTATCCCCACAGGTGTTGTCAGCATTGGATATTCTGCAACCTCCTCAGATAGACTGCTTCGAAGAGATGTATCCTTCATATTTATGGACAAAGCTTCTTAACCCCCCACCCCCTGCATGTATACTCCCTCACTCTATCTCCCATTCAACTTTCAATATCCCTCTCACACTATTTTATTCCATGTTGTTTTCTATTGCTCTCCTGCTAATATTCACATTCCAGTTGCTTTGTTTGCATTACTTAAATATATGCGTATCTTGTCATGTTATTGATATATTATGTAATACAGACGCACTTATTTTCATATAGTATTGAATGTAGCCGGTCTCTAGGTAATCAGTTCTGTCTGTGTTGACTCCTCTCAGTCAGGTTCTCCATTGTCAACCATTCTGCCATGGTGCACTATCTTTGTAGGGCCAAATTCCACTGTAGATTTCTTTGTGCTTGTGTGTACATCTTACAACTGATAATTTAATATTGTTTGTGCTGTTTTATCATTTTGTTAGCTGTCTGTTTTGAAAAGAGCCACTGTCATTGCTTATGCTGCTTTAGACTCCCAACATGCAGGATAAAGGCCAGTTCCCTAATCACCACTCCCCCGCTACCTTAGTGCTGGAAATTTTAAGAGCAGCTGGTTGAGGGGGTGCTTGTGTGGATTCAGGTTGTTACATTGCAGGGCCTTGTGGTGAGGTGTGTTAGGGGGGGGTGTTACCTTTTTTAGTGGGTCCCGTGTTGTCTCTGTGCTTTCCTTCACCTGAGTTGTACAGATATGTCATCACAGAGCTGATGCAGAGTGATCTCCACAAAGTCATCGTCTCACCACAGCCCCTCACCACAGACCACATCAAAGTTTTTCTCTATCAGATACTCAGAGGTGAGGAAAAAGTATGGGATGGGTTATGGGGAAAGAGAAGGATATATCATTGGAGACCCTATCATCTCCTGTATATTGTTTTAGTGTTAATTTAGAGATGATATGTCCAGAAAAGCTTATTGAACCAAATGTGTAGTAACTGCATACTTTAAGCATTCATTGAATTATTTTGGAAAGGTTTCATTTTTGTTTATAGACTAAAATTGTTGTTAGTCATTCCTGCAATTGTACTGTAATCAGTCATCTCTTGTGGGGTTGGGGGTCTTACGAAAGCACATCATAAATGTTATTCATATGAATAGAGAAAATTTAGTAATGTAAGTGGTCTTATGTGTAAAGCATTGCCTGTCTCTGTCTGATGTGAAGTTTCAAATTTAGTTTAGTGTCTGTATTCAAGCCTCAGCGTGAAAGCAATTAATGAGGTGGAATGAGCCATGGGAAATGATTTTAATGCTTTGTGGGAAAATATGTCCTTGTTATGAAACCGCAGTAGTAATTTTAACATATCTGACTAATGTTTTTACAATATCTAGGCCTGAAGTATCTGCACTCAGCCGGAATTCTGCACAGAGACATCAAACCTGGCAACTTACTGGTCAACAGCAACTGTCTGCTGAAGGTAACTGGACATAAATGATATAACTGCTGCCACTGTGTCCTTTGCCGTCTTTCTGCTTGCCTCCTGAATGTATTGCTGCAGTCAGCTCTGTTATCTTGGGTTGATTGCCCAGGCTGAAGGTTAACCATGCCATCACCCTCTGTATCTGAACAACTTTACAGTGAAAGGATTCATTTTAATTGCAGAAGTGTAGTTCTGCAGTGTGAGGCTTTTGATGACGAACACACAGTGAGGCACTTCAGATTTTTGCAGATGTTGATTCTGTTCTAAAATCATTTAAATTATGCATTTTTAAGGTTCAGAAGAATTCAGTATTCAGTTGAATATTTTGTGCTTGGTCTGTATTTAACCAAACCTTCTACTGCTGCTCTGTTAATTCAGGATTCTTATGGTTTATGCTAGTATTTTGGATTATCTCTGGCCTTAGGTTACACCCTGCCCCAGAATAAAATTGGGACTCTCCTTGTCTTTACCTATACCTTTCACTGTCAACCTGCTCCATTTGCAGCAATGTGGAATACTGGCTATGTGCAGCGCATGTAACTCAGTGACCTCTGGGTTTATTCCCAGCTGGGCCACTAAAGTTGTAGCCTAGGACAAGGTACTTGATCTGAATTACATCAGTAAATGTCCATCTGTATGAACTGATAAAATGTTAAAAATGCAAACTATATAATTTGCTCTGGATATGGCTATGCTAAGCTAATGTAGTGTAGTACATCTTTCTTTCTCCCGTAGATATTATCTGTTCATAGTGCTCTATCTGTCTCTGTCAGTGTTTGCATTGTAATCTCCATTTACTAAAACACTGCTCCGTCTATTAACCCCACATTTCACCATTCTTTCAATTTGTTTCAGATCTGTGATTTTGGGCTGGCACGGGTGGAAGAGCCAGACCCCTCACGTCACATGACTCAAGAGGTGGTGACCCAGTACTACCGAGCCCCGGAGGTCTTGATGGGCAGCCGGCACTATGGCTCGGCCATTGATGTGTGGTCAGTAGGCTGCATCTTTGCTGAGCTGCTTGGCCGGCGCATCCTCTTCCAGGCTCAGAGCCCCATTCAGCAGGTACTGCACAGAGGATGCCACAGTTCCCTGGGTGTAGAAGTGGCCACATGTTGGTCTCTGATGGTCTGGGAACAATGTAGTAATGGAGAGTGTCATGGATTCAAACTTGGCTTTTCTGCAGGGCCTTGTACAGGGCAGGGTTTTTTAGTCCAGATAGTGAGCATCTGTTCAGAGGGAAGTCTTTGTTAGATTGTACTGTATTGGGGTGGCCCTTATAAGAATGTGTGGTCACTATATGAACTCTCACCCTCTCTCTCTCTCTCACCATCAGCTGGACCTAATCACAGATCTGTTGGGAACTCCATCTCTGTCTGCCATGGCCTCTGCGTGTGAGGGGGCCAGAGCACACATCCTGAGGGGCCCCCACAAACCGGTAACTACAGCCTAAACCTCTCTCTGCCCCTCAGTAGTGGTAGATATGCAGTGCTTAAGTTGCTTAAAGAAATGTCTCTCCTGTGTTTGCAGCCGTCACTCTCAGTTTTGTACATGCTGTCTGATGGGGCCACGCACGAGGCTGTTCACCTGCTGTGTCGAATGCTGGTCTTCGATCCAGTGAGTAAGAGGAGTCAGTCCAGACTCAGTATTAATTGTCTGCTTATAGTGGTGACAGCAGTACGAGGGGAACAATGATGCACTCATATTGATTGTTATTCAACAAAAACACCTACCTTTGTCAGTGCAGTATTGCAGTATGGGATATGGCCATAACCTGTCACCACTGTAGTAAGAAATAGTTATTTTACATCACTTTCCTTATTGATGTTTTGAAGCTGTGAAATTATGGGGGAGATTTCAGCTAATACGAGTTGAAACAGACTAATACTCTGTCTCTCTCTCTCAGGCCAAGCGGATCTCGGGTAGCGACGCTCTCTCGCACCCATACCTAGATGAGGGCAGGCTGCGTTACCATACCTGCATGTGTCAGTGCTGCTACTCTGTTCCCAGTGGCCGGGTCTACACCCGGGACTTTGAGCCTGCTGCCGAGCGTCCCTTTAGCCATAGCTATGAGCAGAGTCTTCTCTCTGTGTGGCAGGGGAAAGGTACTCATCCTCTCACTGTTTATGTGTCTGTCTATCTGTCTGTCTGTCTCTCTCTCTCTCTGCCTACAAGAACATGGGGTATATGGGGCACATACACACCGTACACATACTGTTTCCTACAGAAGGTTACTTGTAAGGTGGTGGAAGTTATTACATACAAAAAACCCATTACCATAAACTAAAAAGCTAAAATTGAGATTTTCAGTGGTAAATATTATCACGATGTTTAGTTAATTTTTTACTGTGCTATCCTTGCCAATGGGTCAAACCATGGTTTTGGAAGGTCAAGGGCTAAATTTGGCTTGGTGGAAATGCAAGTAGAAACATTTTTGGAAAGTCTGGGAAATTACATCATTTGTGCTGTTGTGTATCTGATAAGTCACCCTAACAAATGTTCCCAGCTGTACAATGTATCATCTATCATAGGCTGTTTGATACAGAATTGCACAAAGCTGTTTGCTGTTAGTCATCGTCACCCATACTCCTGCACAGTCTTCGTGACCTCTTGATACATGTTGCGAACTGTTTGTAATAATGAAAACTGTTTACGTGGCTTTGATTTCAGACAGTCCTTGAGGCATCCATAGTTACGAGTGCTGTCCTTTGGCTGTATATGGTTGCTGTGACATACTAAAAGGGTGAACTTACAAATAGAGGGTGAATAGAGGACTGATATGAAACTTAAAGAGATGCAGATGGCAGTTTCTATGTATCATATTTAATGTCACAATTGGCCATTAATTGTATAATTAGTCAGGTGATTGCTGTTTTAATTAAGTTCCTACAGTGAATATGGACGGTGAGATTGAAATACAGGTGTAAATTCCCAGGGGTTACATGGTCAAGAAACTGCTGGCCCTAGTAATGAGTTAAAGGTGTTACAGGAGGGAACTGAATGCAGACAGTACTAATCTTCTCCCTTCCTCCCTCTCAGAATTGATTCATCGCTTCATCACTGAGCACCAACAGGGAAAACGAGTGCCACTGTGCATCAACCCCCAGAGTGCCGCCTTCAAGACCTTCATCAGGTGAGGGAGAAGACGATGAGGGTGGGAGGGTGATTATGAAAAACAGGTCTCCTTAGTTTATCTTGCTATTACCTGTCACTTATTGTCCTTATAACTTTCTCTTTAGGTCAACTGCTTGGCATTCCTCCAAAGTGTCCAGGAAAGAGGAGAGATGAAGAACAGAGTTGTGAGGAGGTGTGGAGAGAAAGAGGCAGAGAAGATCAGGTTCATGGGAGCAGAAATCGGAGGAGCAGATGAGACTGGTCCTTCTGAAATGGATTTATATAAAAATTGGTTTCACCTTGTTCATGCCCAACAGAAAATAATGCAAAGCAAATTAAGTGAACCTCGAGATCAAGAACAGAACCGAGGGGAGTAAGATGAGATACAAGGGCATAAATAATTTTAAAATGCTGCTGAAAATAAGCTTCAAAGGTTAGTTAAGGACACATAAAGGAGAAATATAGAAAGAATTATACTAGTATACTACTGATATGGTTGGTGTATGAACAAGAAGGATGAAAAGGAAGTTTGACCCTTAAATGTAAAGACTTAATTCAAGCCAACTGTAATACGACTAAACCTCACTGACCAGTGCTGAGCATGGCACTATATTTAACTGTGCCATGTGGTCCTATACTCAAATGTAGTAGACTTTACAGTACCACTGTATGCTTTTCCAAATTCAACTCTGCAGTATACACTCCGCTACATTACAATACATTGCACTATGAAATAGAGCAGCATGTTGCACCGTATCTAAATATAATGGACTGTGCTGAAGTGTACAGTATGGCCCTTTAGTATCTTATGTTGGCTGTTCAGTACACGAAACTGTGCTATAATGTCGGACTCCTTTGCACCAGTCTGTTGACTTGTGCTGTAGCATAGGGTTACATTTCTAGATTTGCCTAATGTCTCTTCATTCCAGCACGGTTTCAGTATCAGATCTACTTTTGGTGTCTGTGAAGAGTTACATAACTAAATAAGGTGAGGAAAGTGCAAGGTTTCTGTGAAAGCCTGGATAAATGAGATCACAGGGAGACATGTCAGATAGTTGGTTTCCACTGACTTGCCTTTGCTGTATGTGTGCTGTTCGTAACTGAGTCTCACCTACTACTCAAATGCTGCTGATCCTGCAATTTCAGGGTTTAACTCTTGCCACCACCCACATGTGCTTATAGCCTTTTTGTCTATAGAATGAGAGGGCCATTAGCCAGATTTGTGTGTATGCTCACTAGCTCATACAGGAGGAAGAAAAAGGAAATGTTTTGCTTTTATTTTTTTCTGTTTTGAGAGAGCACAGCAAAAAAGACAGAGGGGAATGGTGGTGCTTATATGTGGGTCAAGATTTGGGCTCAGGGGAGAAATGCTATTTTGGCTGGGATTTGGCAGAATGTGGTTGGGCCAGGTCAGCTGTAGAAGCTCCTCAGGCATGAAAACTACAGCCACAGCAGGTCACTGGAAACATGGTTATAGAGGGTTCTGGGGTCATGGAGAACCACTAGTATATTATCTGTTGCTCTTGTTCATGGTACTGTACTTCTCAACAGTACATTTAGGTGTATGTAAAATCTGACCATTGCCCTAGAGAGTCCTGATTGCTGATTTTGGTTTTTTTGAGAGTGGCCATGATTTCAGCGTGATGAATGGTATTTACCTGTCTACATTAGGCCCTGTAACACTATTCCTGATATATAATGCGCCATTATATATTTTACTGAACTGAAGCATATTGAACTGGGGTGTACAGTATACACGGCCACATGCATTTGTGTTTGCAAGTGTTGTGTGTGGGTAGAGCATACGGGAGAGTACAGTGTACGACTGCTGTGAATTATTTCATTACCTCAAAACACAAGGGATCAAAAATCAAAAGACTGGCCTGTATATAAATCCTGTTATGTACTGTACTGTGACAATAGCATTCTAGACTGTACTGAGTTACATGGCACTGTACTTCTACTGTTATGTGCTCCTCCCTCTATCTCACTATCGATCTCCGCACACTGGTATTTGGAGAGAACGAGTGGCAGGAGAAAGAAAGGGACAGACGCTAGTGGGAACTGTGGAAAATGCTGCTGTTACGTTTTGTTGTAGGGGCTTCAGAGCTGTAGTTTCCCATTGCATAATTAGGACCAGGCTTTACATAAAGATACATGCTTAAGGGTTTTTGTTTAGTGAACATGAAGTTAACAATGTAGAATTTGAAGTGATCAGTCATAGGCATGCTGAAGCCAAGAGAACTTTAATTAGTTGATGGGAAAATGGAGTCGCATAACAAGTTTGCTATTGATGGAAACAATGCACTACATTTCCCACCAGAGGGTGCTATGGGTAAAGTTTACATGTGGTGTTGCAAGTACTTGAGCAGCAAGCTCAAGAATGTTTTGCAAATGTATCTGCATGTGTATTTATGGAGAAAAAAAAATTGTATTCAACTGCAGTGCAATGGGAGTTCTGATCTACGAACCCTGAAAAGTGATTCAGTTTTAATTATTTTAGAAGAAAGTTTTTTGTTTGCTTTTTTTAGATTTTGTGTCTGTGGATTGTGACTAATTTTGTTTTGTTAGTTGTACAAATTTGATGTTGTGTATGGACGACAGAGGTGGATGAGCTCAGGAGATGGGTGAATGTTGTTTTATAGAATTTTTTTCTCTTACTGTGTTTGTGTGCATGTGTGAGAATGAGAGGGTAAGGACACAAAAGGAGGGGAGGCCTGAGAGGATGTACAGATGAGTCCAGGAGGAAATTTAGAAAATCTAGATGTGACAGGCGTTTTCTTTTCTTATATTAAAAAAAAACTTGATATTTGTGTTATAAGGAACATGATTCTGATAATGAATATGGATGTTTTTAATTGTCTTTGATATTTTGTTTGTGTTGCCATTCAAAAATGTTTTGGCTTTTGTTTTTTTCAACAAATACTTGAATTTCTTAAAAAGAAGAGTGAAGTAGTAAATAAATGAGTAGACACTGGAGTTAAAAGTCTTTGTGTAATTTTGTCTGTAAGTCGAATCTGGCTGTTTCGAAGGTAATTTTCCTTCATTGTCGGTCAAAGGTTAATTGACTAATAGTATTTTATGAAGCCTTAATGGTATTTTCTGATGCTTGTGTCAACATCTGAATGATCATGTATTTACAAAGTAGACATCTCATACTGAATACTTGGATCCCTTCAAGTCTTTCAAGGTGAAAGTCTCCTACCAAATAAATACCATAGTAATTCAGCTAATGTCAGTGAGCTTGCTATGGAAAGCTTGACCTTATCCTCAATTCGTTTACAAAAATAGCTACTTGTGTAAGTAAAATCACCCGTCTTAACATTTTGTTCTAATAGACGGCTAAGCGAGATGACATTTTAATACAAACGTTCCTGTCCTCAACGTCGTTAGTACCTCTCCGGTTTTTTTTTTAAACTATCTTACTCGCTTGTTTGTAGAAGAGAGGGCCACGTAGTAACCTTAACTAACAACTAAACCAGACGCTTGCCAAGCACTGAGCGAGCCGAACAAACCTTACCACGCTCTAATCTGTCACCTGTATTGGCACAGAACCCCGGTACTGCCCTGCTCCCTAGCCATCGTCCATATTGTAAATCACCAATCAGAAATTTGCGCCGATCCCATCAGCTCACTACATGCTTACTTTTGTTTGGCCATCGTCACTGCCCATCAATACAACGACCAACGAGGAAACGAGGGGATGTTGCGAGTTTTGTGTTCAGCCTATCACCAATCAGTTGCTAGGAGCGGCAGTGCAGATTTGAACATAAAATATATTTAGTTCCGAAACCGTAGACGAACTAGGATAGTAGCGCTAGAATATAGAGCATGTAGGGGCCAATCTAGGAACTGTTATTTTTAGTAAATTATTACAATACTAAATGGACCTGTTGATATAATAATGGGATGACTACAACCCCTTTCAAATTGATTTTTTTTTTTGTTGTTAGAAAAATGAATGACCTGGCGAAGTAGTGATGGCTGCTTGTTTTTGCAGTGACTGCTATCAGGAGTGCATGGTCTCTGCAGATCAAAATTAAGCTTTCCTACATAGATTATAATAGCAAACAAAGCTGATTTATGTGCCTAAACAAGTCCGTCTAATCTTATTTTGTAATTTAGGTAGATAGACTTTTGTCCATCAGTAAATTTGGGAGAGAAAAACTAATGAGATAATAGAGGACCACCTCCCAAGAAACAAACTAGCTGTCCACCAAGCTATGAAACAAATGTGATAAAGTTAAATGATAGCTAAGTAACATGGTCTTGCCTCACCGTTCCCCAGTATGAATGGTCATGAAAGGTTGCTAGCTATGGTAACGTTGCGTGAAATACTTAGTCTACGCTAAGAAATTTTAGTATTGTCATGCATGCAAAAGCCCCACATGCGATTAAAAAATGAAATGATCTTGTTGGCTCTACGTTCAGTTGTTGTCGCTCTTTCCCTGTATGCGTTACAGGCGGTAGCTGCCAGCTGGCATCTAACCCCCCTTTTCGGTCTTCCTCCCCTTCTCATTCACGGGCAAGATAGCGAGCTAGCTAAGCGGGACAGTAGTCGAAAGAGCGAGGGGTGGAGGGACAAACAAAGGCACGTTGTTAAATCCGTGATTTGATGACTTGTTTTTTTTCTGTATGCGAAATGACATAAGGTCTCAAACAAAATAATACAAGCAAACTATTTAAAAAGGGACCATGCAAATATTTGCAAATCTTTAAACTATATCAGCGACCTAGCTGGAGAAATACAGTAGCTATGCGCACTGAATACAGAAGCCAGATTGTCAATCGATAACGGAATGCTAGCTAGCTACAGACACAGTCTGAAACTGAGCGAGGAGGGACTAATTTCAATACAAAATAAAGAGGTAAAAATTAAACACCGTAAGAGCGGCAACTGCAAAAGGGATACATTTCGCGAAGAAGGCGGAAGGATTCAGACGGTGAGAGACTGATGCGATGGACCACAGAAAGAAACCCAACACTGCTTTATATCGTCACACGCGCGTCTGATGCAGCTGTATGTGTGCATACACATATATTTTTGCATTTGCAGAAATCCAAAAGAAAAGCCAATAGCCACGTGGAGCATCCCAGAGATATCGCCTGGACCGCAGATCGCTTCTCCCTGGCACGAGTTTCGACGGGCCGCCGAACGGACGCCGCAGAACCCAGATTCATACCCTCCTTCTCTGGTGCCTCTGTCCTCCCATTTAAACTCCCAATTTTCTTTATCATCTCATCTCCCCACCATCCCAAATACTCCTCTTTTCCATCCTCCTCCTCCAGTTTTCTTCCACCTCGGTGACGTAATGGTTGTATATTATAACGTTATTTAAAGTTATACTATTATGATCGAACCGCAAATTACAGAGACCAGCGGGCCCGATTCAATAAGCGTGCGCTGAATCCACACTGTCCTATTCCAGTTAAAATAGCGAACTGACAGTCGTGTATTGTCTTTTGCCTGACTCGATAGGTATCTAGCTAGCTAGTCAAGCAGGACCATACATGGATTAAAGCACGCTGATTAGCTTTCTAGTAACTAGCTAACATTAGCCAGCTAGTCTAGATAGTTTATGAAGTCAGACCTCCTTGGTGGAATCTGCAAGAGGTTAAACAAAGAAATATTGTCATAAAACATTGGCTTGTCAGCTACCCAGTTCTTCTGCTTTTAACACCTAAATGGCTACCTATATCTAGCTTGCTAACACGCATTTTAATTTAAATGGTCTATTGCCTTAATTTTTAAGCGGGTAGGAAGCGTAAGTTGTCGTCATGATTGGCTCTTCGTTAGCTTGCTAACCTGTAATAATTACCACGTTTTTTGTCAAAATATTTCTAACGTTCAACAAATTAAAGTTTTGTATTGTATACGTCCACATCAACACAGTACACCGCTATTTCATCTGAGCTGTGTCTGTGCTAGCTAGCTAATTATCGCATTGCGCATTTGACACGGGCTGGAGGATGGTATTCAGGAGCGCTGAACTAGCTTAGTAGCCGGGTAGCTATTTAGCCAGGTAGTCGGAATATCAGATGTCAGCAAATTTAACTAAAGAATGGGACGAAATAAAAATAACGTAAAACAGGCTTATCTGGTGGGGTGAAATTTATTGTATACTCAGGTAGCTAGATAGAGTATCTAGCTTCCCAGCTAAATTGAAATCGCATCAATAACGTGTCCACAGTGCTGCAGGCTGGGTAAAAATCACTTGTAGCTAGCTATGAATGTAAGTGTATGTGACGGAGAAGGAGCGGCACTGTTCTGAATAGAACGAGGGGGAGGTTTGTTCGGTTTGGTTTATTGCCTTTGTTACTTTTTACAATAAGACACGTTGATCTCATCCCTCTTCCCCACGCATCCTGGAACAAGACAATTCCTCAGTCTTTATACTTTGAGCGCTCTTTCGTCACTCTTCTTGTCCTCACTGTCATACACAGAAATTATTCCTCCAACCTCTATCGCCCCCCCGTTTTTCTGCTCCACTCCTCCCTCCATTCTTCCCCTCGTGTAAATCTTGTAACAAACCTCTTGTTTGTTAATATGTATCAGTTCTATTTTGGCTATCGCTATTTATGTGAAAGAAAGGGGAGAAAGGGAGAGATGGAAACCCACAGATTTTAGCTATAAGTTATCTATGTCGTAATGGATATATTATCAAAAATATTGTATTGTAACAGCCGTTGTCAGTAATGCATCATTGTGTCTTTCCCTTGTTTGTGTGAAAGTGTGAATTTACCAGCATATTTAGTGCATGTTTGCATCACTGACGTATTTCTTTCTATATCTAAGATTTAAGAGAGGTTTGATGAAGAGTGCTACACAGAATGTTTAATCTAACTTTTCTCTTTCTTTTTTTTTCTCCACATGTTACATCCCTCCACATCTACTTGTCTGGCCTTTTTCATCTTTCTTATTTTGTAGACTAAAATAAAAATATTTGATATCAATAAGAATCAGTATACAGGGCATGATCTGGGGGGAGCTGGTGTTTTAAGATTAAGGAATTTAGGAGACTGCTTTATTTTCAAAAATAGTATGTTTACAAATAAATGCTATGTGTCAGTCCCATGACAGACTATGTCCACAAGTTTTTGACAAAATATTTAATGTGGGTAAATAAATTCATAAATCAACCATTCAAAACATAAACCACACATTTGACAGGGAGGTCTTTTTACTAATTTGTCATTGGCTGTGTTAAGTACAATATACAGTTGAATGTAAGCTTTATGATTATGTAAATTCTGGTAAGACTCCCATACCTCAACTCTATGTGTAATTCACTAAGTAGATGCGGAGATAAAGTACAGTGTAGTACAGTTTCTACACTGATGTCATTCGATTACCATTACTGATAGAGGGAACAGAAGGACAGCACCTGGCAACAGGGGATTGTTGCTGAACTTTATTATCAAGAGAGACTCTTGAGGGACCATGTTGACGATTTTAGTCGCCGGATCAATCTTTTTTCCTGGCCTTTTCCTGCTTTCGAAAAGATGTCTCAAACACATGCCAGGACTGAGATGGAGTGAAGGAGATGCAGTTATTGTCTCAGCCAGGTAATCAAGGCTTTTAATGTGCAATGACTTGACAGAAAACTGTTGGAAAAAAAAGACTAAGACCAGTGAGCAAGATTGAATGCAGTGTATTTTTCTGATGTCTGTATGCTGAATACCAGCTAGGTAGATGCACAGGCACTGAAGGAGGGGGTGGTTTTAGGGACCATACGGAAATTTATTCAAATAAGAGACAAAGCACTTTAGCTGTTCTGCATTATTCTTTTTATATGTTCCACAACTATTCTGTTCGTGTTCTTTTATTGCTGCTACACCAGTGTCTGGATAAATTATTTGAATTTAATCATTGAGTTATTTCCCATCAATCTCTCCCAGATTGGTGTCATCCATTCAGGCAGTTATGGCCTCTTCAGCAGGTTACATCATTGCAGCTTCATGTGACGACATCATAGAGGACCAGTAAGTAATCTGTAACATTTTTTGAGATTTGGAGGAGTATTGAATGATGTATTCGTTATTGTCGTAAATATTCATTAAACTTAGATATTTAATTAATGGATTGGGCAGTGAGATTGTGAGTGTGCCCAAGAGGTTGTCTGAAAGTTTTGTTACCTACAATGTTTTTGTATTGTGCAAAAGAGAGCAAGGGATAGACAGTGGATTGAGAAAGTGATTGAAACTTGTTGCATAGCAACATCATCCAGTCTCAGGATGTCTCAGAATAAGTTTACCAGCATGTGATGATGCTCTTTCATCTGTGCAGGGGCTGTGTCCTAGTTATAAACTCTTGCATGAAAGTGGTAGCTTTCTGGAGTCTAAGAGTAAGCAAGAGCTAATGGGCTTAAAATTTGAGACTGCAGTGAAGAGTGCCCTCACTGTACTTTTCCTGAAGCAAATCCACCATTTGTGTATTTTGCGTGTGAGCACACGCCTCTGGTTGTTTATTTGCATGTGTGAAAAGATTTGTGTTTGTGGCTTTTTTATATATATCTCTTTGCGAGCTGTGAGATATTTTACACTTTTTAAAAGAATTTTATGGTGCTGCCAAAGTGTATGCATATATTAGTGTGCTTTTGTTAAGTCTTTTCTGTACAAGTGTATCCATGAGCTGTCTGTGCAGGGGAATATTCTTGTTCTCGCTCTTTCACCTTGTGTCCTTGTGAAACTAATTAGAATCTCAACCTAATTAGTTTCTATTCAGGAAATCCTAACTTTTTTAGTGTTGGCAATACTGAATATGTCAAAGGTCAATTTGAAGAGTGCGGTTATATTATGTATGTAAAGGGATCCTAGGGTTATGAAATTGCTTTAAAAAGTCATTTTCATAAAAAAAAAAATAAAAAAAAAACTGGGTCTGAGCAGTGACTTTTACAAAAATAACATGTACATTGAACATGTACTGTAATTGTTCTGTAGTGCATTTCAGTTAATGTACTGTTAGTATGTGGCTTTTTAATAACATGTTCTGCCCCCCTGTCTATCTCTTTACATCAGACACTGGCTGACCAGCTCCTACATCCTCTTTGCTGTGCCATACTTCGTCTATGACATCTATGCCATGTTCATGTGCTATTGGTACAAGCTTCGAGTCAAGGGCCATGAGGTTGATTGTGGCCCCAAGCCTCTGAGTTCAGCACTTTCCAGCTACCTGCGCCGGGAATTCCTCATGGTTCTGCACCATGTCGTCATGGTCACTGTCTGCTTCCCTGTTTCCGTGGTAACTGTCCCCATGGAATTTTATGGACTTCCAAGTGTTGACTTACTTTCTGCAGTGTGTATAAGTTGTTCCTAGAACTGGCATTCAGGCGGTTAAATGTATTCATGTATTTGTTGGATAAAGATCTGGGGAAGTGGAGAGACTGAAAAGTATGGTGGGAAAAGGAAAGGGGAACAATGCCCACAGATTCACAAATGCAGGAACATAGACTGTACAGGACCTTTGGCCCCCACATTTGACCCTCATAAGGTCCTTTTGCCTACTGTGTCATTACCTTCACTATCTGCTTCCCTGTCTCCATAGAAACTGTTGATGTTAGTGACAACTTGGAAACCAAATTAATGTCTGTGTTTTTAGAGAGGGGGATCAGCTGAAAAGTAAAGAGGAGAGGGAAAAGAAAGGTGTGTGTATGTTTAAAGTGGCTGTAGTCAACCAATCTCCCTGAATGCCAAACTTTATGAATGGGAGCAACAGCTGATTGATCACAGTTAGTCATTTGTTTAGTGCTCACAATGTGTTAACATCACTTATCCTTTTCTGTCTCAGTTTTGGCGTCAGGGAAAGGGGGATTATTTTCAAGGTGTCATGTTCCTGGCTGAACTCAGCACTCCGTCTGTCTGTCTTGGAAAAATTCTCATTCAGGTAATCCCTTTCTCTGGCAGTATATCCATTATGCAGACAGAACAGTAAGTCAGTTGCAAGATGGATAGCTGAAGAACGTCATTAAAAAAATCGAAACCTTGATCCACCAACTATTTGGGACTTAGAAATCTAGTATGATTACCTCTTTTAATTTGGTGCAGAACTAGCTGCTGTTAATTTGAGGAATGTGTTTTTGTGATTAGTGATTTGTCATCGTTCAATTGTTGCATTGCTAATGTGGCCTACCAAAAAGCTGAGTACCACAATGTTTTCTTGCATTTGTGGTGAAGTAGTCCCAATTGTAAGTAAAGAAAGCTGTCTCAGAGACTTGAAGACCAGCTTTTGCTCAGATATTCTGGCCATTAATTACCAGGTATGTTGTTCTGTTTATCGTTCATCAGACAAGTGTGGAATTAATCGATTATGATGCTGAGAAGTTATATGCCTCTTTGGTTCACTTTAAGTACATCTAATTTTGATTCTAATTTTTTTTGCAATGTCAGAAAATGACAATATGTTTTGTGGCCCTGAGAACATACCAGGAAATCAAATTACAATGTGACTGAAATTGAAACTGTCTAGAATGTAATTAATGTACTGTTCTTCTCATTAAGTTGTCTTGAAAAATCCAATTTCTGTACATCTTTTTTCTTCTCCTCCCTCTTGTTGTACAACTAAAATCCTTCCATAGTTTTTCAGGTACGCTTACGAAACTTAGCCGATACCCTGAGGTAGTATGGAATTGTGTAGCTTGTGGTTTTGTCAATACCTAAAATATTTTTGAGGTTTTAACGATTTTACAAGGCAAAATTTCCCATTGACTAACATGTAAACATTGTAACACTTGTAGGTGACATTACTGTGGGCCCAGCACAGACAGTCTCTCGAGCAAAGCTTGTACCTACTAATTGCTACCATGCTAGGCTTTTTCAGGCCAACTTTAAGTTTTTCCTTCGTTTCCTTTGTTTCATTTTTCCCCCAAATGAGCATGTCAGTAGAATTTTTACTTGCTTCACTCATGACAAAAAGTACTTCATAACGATTAGTTATTAAGTTAATTTATCTTCAGATTGAAAAGTTTACGACCTCTACCAGATAGTTATGATTTACGTGCAACTTTAGACAGTTATCTCTGTGATGAATACGTTCATCCATCGTTGTTAGTTTCTGTTGATGACAGTGGTACAGTTCTAATGGATGACATTTTTAAATCAGTGAATGTGAGTCATGAGAATAATCCTTGCTTCCCTAATGCATATTAAAATATCTGAAAGTCAGCAGTGCTTTTAACAAGAACACCTTGTCTCCTCTGGTAGAATGGACACCTGCTGGCAGGCCACAGGCCACCAACTGGTGTGCTGTTGTGGAGCTCCCCCTTATTAATCTGACCTGCTCCTAATCTAATCTGATTTGAACCGTAGAAGCACTTCCTCTGGGGCAGAGATGCTGGGGCACACATGGTCAGGGCGGAAGCAGTAGGTCAAACCTGCAGAGAGGTGTTTGTGGCAGGAGGGAATGAGTTTAGATAGGAGTGCTGTGGTAGAACTGGGGTGTTGAACTTGTGTGTGGGCAGAAAAAAATAACTGACATGTAATATCAGCGTTAGAAGCAGCGCAGTGTTTCAGCCACATGTAGTCTCATTCTCCTTCTGTCTCTCTCTCTGCCTCTCAGTACAAGCAGCAGCACACTCTACTGCACAAAGTGAATGGTGGTCTTATGCTGGTCACCTTTTTCGTCTGTCGAGTCCTTCTCTTCCCGTACCTCTACTATGCCTATAGCAGGTATGCCTGTCTTGCTCTCTCTGCCTCCATTCACTGGTCTCTCAGTTTGTGCCTATTAATCCATATCCGTTTACTTTAAACTGCTCTACCATCATGAGCCAATACGAATGTTATGTAGAATGCCTGTAATATCAGCCAGTACTAATTGTCCTTTTGGGAGAGAGGTTCTGAAAGAACTTCACAGATGCTGTGTCGCACTCATAAGTGCAGTACCAGTCAAAAGTTTGGACACGCTTGGTTAAGATAATAGGAAAAGTGCATTCAAACACATCTTGATCCAAACGCTTACGCTTACATCCTTAAAATTTGTTTCTTAGACAAATGTAAATAGTGAAGTTGATGCCTATTTATGAATTTCTTCCCCCAAAAAATATTTTTAAAGAATATAAAGAATCTAACATATAAGATAGTTTTGATTTGTTTATCACTTTTTGGTCACTGCATAATTCCACTTGTGTTATTTCACAGTGTTATTTCATATCATTCTAAAATGTGGAAAATAGTAAGAAATAAAGAAAAATCCTTCTATGAGTAGGTGTATACAAACCTGTGATTGACACTATATATAGAATGTCTGTAATATCAGCTAGTCCTTACTCTTCAGATACTCATGCTATCATCACTCTCCTTCAAAGGTGGATCACAGTAAAGTAGGTTCTTCATAAAGGGGGACAGTGGTGCAACGGTAATGTTTCACTCAATTATCAAACCCACATCCGGAGGTCACACCTGATTTATATTGCAGTACATTTGCCAATGTTCGCACCCCTTTCCACGGCAGTGACCAACCAGATTAGTTAGTGACCCTGCAACTGTATGTCGCTAAAGAGAAAATCTATCTACCTACCAGTCTTGCAGGCTGTTGGATATTAATTTTGGACCCTGTCACACTGTCTGTAGTACCATCCATAACTTGACAATAGTTGTCCTAGTATTTGGGTTCAGTGTCTGTTCCACTGGGTAGAAAGATCACCACATATCAAGAGTATAATTACAAAAACTCGTAACTATTCAGGTGGTAAGTGGAAAACATAGTCACATCCGGCAGTTGTTATAGGTTTACTGCATAAGCCTATGGCATTTGTCTGCACCCTGATTGCGGCGTCAGTTGTTAGGTCCTAAAACTGGATCATCAGTCACCACCTGCCAGCCTGGGATTCTTACTTCATTGCAGCATAGCATTTTCCATACTCTGTCTCCATACTCCCTTTACTGGGTTCCCAGAATATTATAGTAAGTTTACCACAAAGTTATGCATAGCAATGAGCATATATAGATAAAGTAGGTATTGCCTTCACCTATGGCCAATTTGTGTCAGTTTTAAACATCATTTACTGGTACTATATTTTGCAAAGGCCTGCAAAATCTGCAAGGCAGTGAAGGGAAAGCCTCTGATGTTTCTAGCAGATTGGATGAGGTTGTACATTCCCTAGGAATCCCACTATGTCAGTTCATGTAATGTTCAGTCAGACTGTATGTTAAGAATATGTGAGCTGCGCTGTGGCCATTATTGTTATTATACTGTTAAGTACAGCCTTTGTGTGAATATTCTCCCGTCTTTCTGCACTGTTGCAGGTATGCCTCTATCCCATTCTACATGGTCCCTCTGTCTGTGCCCTGGCAGTGTAACCTCGGGGCAGCCCTGCTCATGGCACCCCAGCTCTACTGGTTCTCCCTCATCTGCCGGGGGGCCTTCCGCCTCTTTACCGGCTCATCCAGGTCCCGCCACTTGCCCCCAAGTACCAAGACTGACTCAGAAAGCAAAGCCCTCGAGCCCCCGCCCGCCAACGGATACAGCGCCCGGGAGACAGAGAGAGAGACCGACACACACTGAGGAAAGGTGGAGGTGAAAAAGGGAAAGAGAGGGAGATCAGTAAAGACTGTTGGGGAAGGACTTCAAAGAAAGCGAGCGGCATGCATTTTACTGTATTTTACGACACAAAAAAAAAAAAAAAACTGGAGCCTGTACTAAAATGGAGCAAGAAGGGCTTTAATGCTGACAACAAACTGTACCATGCACTCTACTGTACACTATGAAGGCTATTGCAATTGAAGAAGAGATGGATAAACCAAAACAGACACCACTCACTGTCCATCGCGACCTGTTATAAGTCATTGCATTAGAGTATATTCAGCTGGGAAGAGAGCATTTTTTTCTGGACGTCAGAGGAGAGAAAAAGACTGAGGCAAGAGAATCAACTTGTCTAAGCGCACTGCCCTTACGGATAAAAGAAGAAATGAGGGAAAGACGGGCATGGAGAAGAATGGCCATGTGTTAAAATGCTAATGTCATCCTGAACTGAGTTTCTCACACTAACAGGTGAGTAGCCACAGGACGTCACTCCTAATACCCAGAGAATGAGACTAATGGGATGCTGGTGTGAAAGCATGTTAGCAAACAGATTGTACTCTTCTAGTATGAATAATAATATGAAATCCTGGTAGAGTAGAAGGAGCTGCAGGGTTTAGGAATGTATTGTACTGTATAGCTTAGTAAATTAATGTAGATGACCTGTTCAGCTTAAAAAGAAAGAAAAAAAAAACTGTTTCAGCCTGTTCATGCTAACTGTATCCTGTATTGTCACTGTCGCTCAAACAATATTGATGGCTAAGACAGTTGTTTGCTTCAGGAAAGCAAAATCTCCTCATCGGAACACAACTGCCTCATCCCGGCTGTTACTCTCCTCATTCTGTTTTTCCTGTTTTACATCACTGTTTTTACATGCTCGCTTATTAATAATAATTTATTAATTTATTTATGTGTGTATGTATGTATGTATGTATGTATGTATTTATTTATTTATATTTGCAAGGAGGAAGTTCATGTGACGGGTACATAGCAATTTCATTTTATTAGTTGATTGTTTTTTTTATCATGTTACTTTTTATTCCTGGTAGAATGCATTGTGGGGAGTTTGAGTTACATATTTATGTACTGTATTTTATTTTGTGTTATTTATATATCTGTCATGATTTTAGTATAGGTAGTTGTTAATTTAAGAGTCCGTCTTTTTTTTTTTTTTTTTACCTCTATTCCTCTGTCTCTCGGTAACAAAGACGCCAAGTAGGGACACAAAGGAAGCCTGAGCAAGGGCGGGATAAGGCAGAATGATGTGTGTTTGTCAGCGGCATCATGCAGACCTGCTCAGTGTCTCCTCTCAGTTTTATTGCCAGTCATTTATAAGCTACCTGCTCTATCAAGCAGACCATCTGCAGCTATGAGTAAAATCACTGTACTAAAGGACAGGATATCGCTAATCCCCCATGGGGTAAGCTGTATGGTACCAACGATGACGAGCACTCCCGAGACATTATAAACTAATGCAGTATTATGTAGCACAGAGAAAGCCAGGTGTGATAGTGGAAACACACTGACTGTTTTGTGCTGGACACCACAGTACACTAACAACACACTGAGAAAGGTACAGTGATATAAAATACTGGGACAGAAACATTCCTATACTAACACAGTGTAAAAACTCTGCTTGTAAGAAACAAGCAGTCTGTTTATGAGAATCAATTTGTGATCACTTACAGTATGTAATACAGCACTCATTCAAGTGGGGAGGTGCATTATAAAAATAGGTTATAATTTGAAAGAGAGTGTATTTCTAATCTCCTCATTGTTACCAAAGCAACTAGCTGGTAAAATATGTTGAGACTAAGTTAGCCACTATGGCATGAATAAGAGTTTTTTTAGAGATGAAAACCTTTAATTGCCTTCTTGAGTCTCAGTCTTATGTCTAATAGTCTTAAGAAATGCAGCTGAGAAATGGGGCATTCCGGAGCCCACACACTGTCTAAAATTTCTACCAACATCTTAGGAGGCGTCACATCATGAGAATGAATACTAACCTGCAAGAGTGCCAATTATTGTCAAGAGGCAGAAAAATAATTAATCTGTGTGAAATTACTGTGTGTATTAATTTAGGTAAGGGCATTGACTGTGCTGCATTGTGGTACTGAGCACAGTGCCAGCAGCTCACATGGTGACATTAAAATAATTAATTTTATTTATATTTTACTTAATAACTTATAAAAATAATGAACAATTAAAAACATTTTGTTCCATGTCTAAACAAGTTGGCCGAGGACAATCTTAATTCATTAAGAGGAAAATGTCTAAATCATAAATGTCCATTTTGCCCCTTCATTTGGAGTTGCACTTTTAAGAATAATCCACTATCATCATATATTCATGGGTGAATGGGATTCTTTTAAGTGGAGTGCACTGTAATATGTACCTATGCTGATAGAGATATCCCTACAATACATTTACAATGTGCAGAAAGAATGGATTAATACAGAGATGCTCCATGCAACGTAAATATTAAGCTAGTGTAATGTCAAGATTAATACTCCTATTTAAATATTTAAATGTGCTGTTGACTCAAAATACATGGAACTTAATATAGAAAAGAAAAAAATTAAAACCTCTCTAAATAATCATGCACCCTGTATTTAAATAGCTATAATTTTGAGCACTGAGTGTTTAAACTAAAAAAGGAAGACACTGCTGCCCTCCAGAAAACAAGGGAAGTTTATCATTCTGTAGTACCCTTTACTGCAAAATACTGTGTGTATTGTAAATGTTATAATGTACTGTTAAACAGCTTGAAAGCACTAACCTTTATTCACTGAAAAAAAATCCCAATTTTAGCAACTGCTATGGCTGTATTTGGGTGGGTGTCATGGAAAGTATTAAATCTACTGTATCTTCCATAATCTGTATGTTTCTTTTATTTCTTAACTTCGTATTTATTTGAGAGGTGTTGAATGTATATATTCATACATATAAATTATATATATTCACTGTATCTGCCTCTGTTCCTGTTGACTGCTACCCTATAGGCTGTTCTGTAACCCATATGCCTTTGGCAAAATATACTTGGATGTTTTCTCTTTTGGCTGTGAGTTCTTTATTCTCTCTTTATGGCTGAAATACAGACTGACTTACATATGCAGCAGTTAATGACGGTGATTGATTTGTCTGGACACATGGACAGATATGTGTTCTGAATGACTGATTGACACACTGACTGATAGGGATTGGCACCATCAGCATTTGCCTCGAGTGGACAAACAAAAAATGTAGTGTCACTAAATTTGTGCTTTATTCCAATAGATGGGTGTAGGAAAAACATATTTGTCACTTGATTCTTGCCAATCTGGACTTTAGCTCCCACTGAAGGAGCAATCTGCTGTCTATATATAACATTTATGTCCGCTTTAGCAGTTTTGCCATGTTCCAGTTAACCTGACCTCTGCTCCTTTGTGACTGTCGATTGGCATTTCTGCTTTTTTCCTCTGAAGATGAAACACTAGATCCCAGGGTTCCCCACCAAAAAGAATACTTTTGTGATCATTATAAAAATCAGAATCACCATCTGCAGCTGAACTGTATAGTTACTGTGTTCTGTGGCAATGATAAGGGCGCGTCAGTAACACTTGGCAGCAACGGGTTCAACATGTTCACAACTAAAGGCTTTCAAAAAGTGGTGGGGACGAAATGGGCCGTGACAAAAAGCGGT
The DNA here is from genome assembly GCF_013368585.1 of Megalops cyprinoides. Lineage (NCBI taxonomy): Eukaryota > Metazoa > Chordata > Actinopteri > Elopiformes > Megalopidae > Megalops > Megalops cyprinoides. Next base: position 11,228,833 of record NC_050601.1, on the reverse strand, counting down.
GGGGACATGTCTCCAGCGTCCCCAGCATAAATGACACCTATGCTACAAACACAGTAGTGGGTACATGAGTGAAACTGTCTGGTTTACATGAGTGGCAAGACAACTGACACTTTGACATAGCAAAAACACTTGCCACTGTGAGTCTGGATGAAATGTGGCCCGAATGGTCTGATTACACTCCTGCCAGTCAACTCTGGTCCGGATTAACTTCCAATAATGAATCACTCTTACTCACGAGTCACATGGTCGACAAATCTTGTATTGTTACACTGATTTTAAATCCCTAGATCTGGCAATTGAACACACAATCAAGGAGCCAAAGTCATACGACTGCATGCAAAATATATTAAATTAAAACGAAGTCTCCAAGAGAATTTTTTGTCCACAAAGAAGCAATGTAATTCTTTCGTGCTAAACAATTGATATCATTAATAGAAATGATTTACTTTGTATGAGATCAAATAAATAGTTAACATTCACGTATGAGGAGCTGCATAGTACGGAGTTACAGTATTAGCTTTGGCTAGCAAAGGCGATGGCATTTTAAAGCAAGCCCTGCAATCCAGTGAACATTGGGGACTCAGGACGTTCCTGTCTTTATATAGCCGATCAAGAATGATCTCCCCAGTCCTAATCCAGGCCCCAACCATTACGCTAAAATGCTGAAACGGATCCAGTGCCAGAGCGTTGACAGCGCAACGTCCAGGGTACAGAAGTCCAGTAAATCACGTGTATTTGATTGGACTTCCGGGATCACACCCACATCCATGTAGGCATTGCAACGAATATAGGAAGACAAATTGTAAGGTTGCGAGTGCGATATAGGTCTGCAATCTGGTTGCAAGTCGCCAGGAAACCGAGAGAAGGAGAAGATAGAAGTAAAAGGAAAGGTAAGGAGGAGTCGTGGTGACCGTGACACGTAGGCAAAAACAACACAGAATACAGCAAGCTGGGCAGCACCATAGCGGAGTAACTTTATGAACTGATTACGGTGTCGTTAACTGCGACCCCATTCATTCTTGGAAAAACCATTGTTTTTAAAACATATGTTCGCAAAAAAAAATCAGCGATGACGGGGACACTGTGATATCAAAAAGCAATATCAAATTTTATCTGCACTATCGAGGTTGATATCGAGGTTTCGCGATTGTTTTTCGGACATACTGTTTGCAGGTTTGAGGAAGTCGTTCTTCATGGCACCTATACATAAGCACAGCGGTCTGTGCAGGTTGGATGCTTCCTGTTGCATGTTCACCTAAATATGTGGCTCCATCTATGTCTGTGTTAATACTACACTTGGGTGGTGTATTCGCAGCAGTTTTCAAAGCTTGTTCTGAAAATGGTATTTGGAGGTTTATGATTTCAGAAATAACTGTTCTGGGGCTGATGGAGCTTGCATCGTTTTGTGATGATACTAGTGATTACACCTGTCCGACAGGAGGGAGGCCTGGCCTTTTAGCAATGTGGTAATGTCACAGAATTGTGGACCGGGACACTAGTTGTTGCTAATCAGCTCCAAAGATTAAGCTTGCTGCCTTTCACCTGGATACCCCTCCCTCTCGCCACACTGGTGTAAGACGGCAGTTAAAGGTGTGGGGATGCGACTAAAGGGAGAGGTCACCTGTTCAATAGGGTGACGTCACTAGCGAGAGCTTCTAACAACACTTCTGCTTCGCTACAAGGCCTGGTATTTGAGCAATGTGGTAATGCCTGTATCTCTTTTCCCTTTGACTAAATAAATTATTCCCCTTTCATGGTCCTCCACTGTATGTAAACAACATTAAAGAGTGGACAGGGTAGCACACATCGATAGAGAAGTATTTACATGGTGGTTGGTTTTTCTGGTAAAAGAATTAAACGTGTTGACAGGAGTTGCAAGTTGAAATCTCAGGTTGTGCATGGTTGTTGAGAGGCCTACATACCCTGAACTGTATCAGCGGAATAAGATGAATAACATGTAAAATATATGCTCTGTGGTCTTTTAAATTGTATTGAATGAGGAAGCCTGCTAAGAAAGTTCGTTACTGATGACACTTGTACTTGGTAAATATCTTTACCCATGTGAACCTTTAACAGGTCAAATTCAGAAAATATTCCAGTAGAATGCATTTCTTCCTATCTCATTATTGTCTTCAGACAGTCTGTAATAAGTAGGAAGTACAGCCTGCAGACTTGGAAAACCCCTCTCGTGTTATCCTTTTTAAGTTTCCAGTCATAATTACACTTTCGCTGACTCATTTTCGAGCTACAGTTGTAATAATGGGTGTGTAGTACACTTGGTACTGTGTGTTGGTTTGGAAGTTTTATTTCAAGATAGATCACATTTATTTCTATCCAAATATTCCTATCCAAAGTCAGCGGAGGCTCAAGATTGACTTCACAATAAAGACATGATCTCAAGTCTTCTCTGATATTGTGTCATATGATTTGATTTTTGATTTTAATTGCACTGTATATTAAGGAAGCACCGCTGATGTAGCAACATCTTGCATTGTGTGCTTTGAGTTTTTGTTTTTGGGAGCAACCTCAGGTCTTTGCTAGTAGAGTTTATTGTAACCACCGTGTCTCTTTGTCTGGCGACATAATATCAACAGTTTCTACCTCTGAATCTTACTCGTAGTAAACACCGTTGACATAATTAGATCCTGCTTTGAGCGTGTGTCTGGTATAGTGTAGCTTGACCTCTTTGCTGTGCATTGTTAGTGCCCGGATGATCATGCATAATGTTGCATTGTACACTGTTGTTTGCTGCCTCCCATTTCTTCTTGAGGTGGTGTCCATGTCTGGTTTATCTGCTGGTTAAACCCTTTATGTGCAGTGTTGCTGATGTTTGCATAGTTTGAGAGGACTGTAGAATATGTGTGTAAAGAAGGCTTGAAGGTTGAAGGTTGAGAGTCTTTGTGTGTGTCTGTGTGTCTGTGTGTCTGTGTGTCTGTGTGTGTGTGTGTGTGTGTGGGTGTGTGAGATGATAAACGGTGTGTGACCAGAGAAGGCCTATCAGGTATGCTGTTGTTTGACTGGATAAGGGATAATTGACTGGATAAGGGCATGTTCTCAGAAAATGTGTACTGTAACGTAAAGTAGTAAATGGTCAACTTCTGCACCTTTTGATTTTTAGACTCTTTCCAGAGGAAATCTCAGTTATATTTGTAGTGCCTACAGCAGGGAAAAATGCACATGTTATCAGAATTTATAAGAGGGTGGTGGTGCAAAGAGGGTGAGTCAACAGTTATCTAAAAAAAATCAACGTGCATTATGCAAACTGAATTGCGTGAAGTGCTATGGAGTCTAGCCTCTCTGTGAAGTCGTCCACCTCTCTCTAATAAAGATGGCTGCAAAGAAGGGTTCCATCAGGGGAATGGACGCAGAAGAGCTGGTGGGTGCATCAATCATTCGGATCCCCCCACATCACTACATTCATGTCCTGGACCAGAACACCAACATCGCCAAGGTTGAAATTGGTCCTCGCACCTACATCCGCCAGGACAATGAGAGGTCAGGCTCAGTTTTGCAAACCACAAATGTGGTACTTTTCAACCAATGTAGTAATTATCCACAGTGTTAACTGTAATGTCATGGAATATTATTGTACTTTACACAAGGGTTTCTGCTAGGATTTTTTCTTAGTGTCCGGTGTCCGGAAAGAGTTTATTTTACCGGGCAAATTTGAAACTTACTGGTCATGTTTCACTAACAGTCTATGTTACAAACGCAAATATAATGTACACCTAGGGTGACGAAAGAATGACAACCTCAAATCAGTTTGACTATTTAATGAGCAGTAACGATTAAGCAAAATGAACAGTAACGATTGATCAAAACCTCAACATTAGCCGCTAAAATGTAGGCTATTACGAAACATCTGTAACATTTTGACCAGCAGGTTTTTAATTTATCGTTTTTTTACAAATTTTACCAGGAAAAAACCGGTAATTACCGGATAACAGAAACCCTGCTCTACATGTACACTCTACACATACACGCTCCCTTAGCTGGCTGTCACGTGTATGAATGTATGCTCTCTCTACTGGCCTCCCCAGGGTGCTGTTTTTACCAGTATGCATGATAATGGTTCCACCTCGGCACTACTGCGTGGTGCTGAACCCGGTGGCCCGGGATGACGAGGGCCGGGTTCAGTTCGACCTGCTGGGACAGGCCAAGTTACGTCACGCAGACCTGGAGATCCGACTCGCACAGGACCCCTTCCCTCTGTACCCGGGAGAGGAGATACAGCAGGTGTTATACCCATCTCGTCACCCTCTGCCTGTCTGGGCATTGCTTAACCTGGCTCATCCTCTGCTTATTATGGCAGTGCCAGCCCATCCTAGTCTTGTCTGCCAGTGCTTGCGTTTGAACCTTCTTTCCCTGTTCCTTCTCTCCATCTCTGCCTCTCATACTCATCCTGCCATGCTCTTTCTCTCAGAATGTGACTGTTCTCTCTCCCTCTCAGTGTGTGACCGCTCTTTCTTCATCTCAGAATGTGACCACTATTTCTTCCTATCAGAATATGACCATTCTTTCTCTTCCTGTCAGGATGTGACCCCTCTGCAGATTGTGTACCCAGACACAGCGCTCCGGCTGCAGGCCCTCCTGGATTTTGAGGAGGAGGGGGGTGACAAGAGAGTGGCTGGGGACGAGTGGCTGTTTGAAGGACCTGGTGTGTTGGGATTTTGCCACTTTTTGTGTGCTTGAGCGATGCTGTGTTGAGTTTCACAGAAGTGGAGAACATGTACTATGTCAGTCTGGTTATTAGTGGGTGTTCTTATGATGTAGTCATCGGTTTGTAATGATGATGTACAAAGTTCTTAGCTTTTCTAACCCTCCCTCACCTGATCTCTGCCAGGTACCTACATACCTAGGAAGGAGGTAGCAGTGTTGGAGACAGTGAAGGCCACAGTCATTCGTGACAACCAGGCCATCCGCCTGAGAGCCCGCAAGGAGGGTGTGGATAGAGGAGGGGTGCGCAGGGTCACAGGTGGGTGCTCTGCTGCCTCTCTCCCCATGTGTCTGTGCTGGGCTGCCATTACACTGTGGTGTCCCCATCTTCGGTGTGTGATTGGCTGGTCAGCCCTCTCTCTCCCTGTTCTTGTCTCCCTCAGGGGAGGAGTGGCAGGTGAGCAAGGTGGGAGCTTACCTGCCTGGAGTTCACGAAGAGGTCATAGACATAGTCAATGCTTTCATCCTTACTGACAAAGTAAGCCTCTTTCTCTTTCTCTATAAGTAGATATTTGTGGGAAACAGTTGCCATGTTTCTATAATATAAACTGTCTCAGCCTAGTTTTTTCTGCCCCAATAGCAGATGAGATGGATTGGGCTTAATGGTCCTGTTCACACTGCCCTTTCTGCCTGCCTGCCCTTGCTACATCAATCAGGCTGCTTTACACCATAGAAATCAGTATTTGCTCAATCCTATACCACATCCAGGCTGAAGCACCTCTCCCACTATAACATACAGTGTGGAAGGGCACCACTGGAGGTCCATGATCACAAACAAATTATCAGACAAAAAAAACAACAAAAAGATCAGATCAAAAACATATTATTTGGATACTTCTGACTTTGTGGTTATAAATCACTTTTTGGAGGGGCTGTAACAAACCATGAATAGTTTGCTTACCAGGAACATTAACTTAAAATTCCATTTTTGCTCATATTTGCCCCTTGCTCATACTGGCCCCTCTGTCTTCTGGTTCTACCTTTGATAGCATGCGGGGTAGTTAAATACAGTAGTCCAGGTGCTAGACTGTATCATTTCACTAAATCTCATAAAAAGCCTGAAAATATGTAGTTCTAAATAACTTATTAAAATATTATTTTGTTTAATTAATTCAGTGCTTCTTAGCAGAAGCTGGCACATTTCTTTACTTTCAAAAATTTCCTTTGATAATTGTAACAAAATGTGGTAGAATTGTAAAACTAATTAAATCCCTTTCAGGAATCTTCTTTCTGTGTGAGTGTAATCATTTATGCTCAATTTAAGTTATCAGGTAAAGCTTATCTGTGTTTGGGACAGAAAAAGCATTTTATTTTCTTAATGGAAAAGCCGTAAATGGGTGGTGATTCAGGTTTATTTAGTACTATCCTCACTGTCACTGTTTATGACTGTAATCCCTCTCTCTCTCTCTCTCTCTCTCTCTCTCTCTCTCTCTCTCTCTCTCTCTCTCTCTCTCTCTCTCTCTCTCTCTCTCTCTCTCTCTCTCTCTCTCTCTCTCTCTCTCAGAAAGCGCTGCATGTGCGGGCCCTCCGCCCCTTCCGGGACCAGGGGGGCCGTGATCGCCGCACCGGGGAGGAGTGGCTGGTCACTCTGGCTGACCGCGAGGCGCACATCCCCTCTGTGGCGGAGGAGGTGGTGGGGGTGGTGGACGTGACCACGCTCAGCAGCCGTCAGTACTGTGTGGTCCTCGACCCGGTCGGACCTGATGGCAAGCCCCAGCTGGGACAGAAGAGGGTTGTGAAGGCAAGACTGTCCTCTGCTCCCCGATTGGTTAAGTGAGTACATCTACAGGGTTCCAGCTGTGCTAAGATTTGTCCCTCTTTGAACTCCAGGGGGAGAAGTCGTTCTTTCTGCAGCCCGGGGAGAGGTTGGAGCAAGGGATCCAGGATGTGTATGTTCTTTCAGAGGAGGAGGGACTGGTGCTGAGAGCTGTGGAGGCCTTCACCGACACCGAGGGGGTGAGAAGAAGAGGGAAAAGAGGAGGAGGAGGAAGAAGCAGAGAGGAGAGTGAGGGGGAAAAGAGGAGGAAAATCTCAAAGACAGAGGAGGAGAGGGTTGCTTCGGAGAGTGAGATGGTGAGTGGAAGCCAGGGAAGAGGAAGGAGGAGAGAGAGGAAGGAGGACAGAGAGGAGGAAGGTGGGTAAGAATGGTAGGAGTAGAGTGGGAGTGGTAGATGGGCCAGAGGCCAGACAAAGGCAGATAATGAGGAAGAGGACACAATGACACTCTCCATCCAGGTTCTGACACAGCGTACAATCCATTTGGGTAAATAAAAGGGGCAGGGATAGGTTTGGGAGAATGAAAAAGTATATGAGGGTGAAACTAGAGATACTAACAAAGATCTGTACCCATTTACTAAATCAGTCAAATGCTCTGTGTATTCAGCACTTCTGAACATTTACATTAACCCAATTTCCTTCCTTTCTTCTCCTCCTTTTAACCTTTTCCCAACTTTCTTTCACCTCTTTCCCTCCCTCCATCATCATCTTTCCCTCCCTCCCTCCCTCCTCATCCATTTCCCCCCTCTGTTCTTCCTTCACCCTTTCACTCAGTACACTAATGTACTGCAGCTCCCGGTCCAGCAAACCCTCCGGTGTGTCTCCACCATAATAACCCTTCTCTCCCTCCTTTTCACCCTCGCCCTCTCTCTCCCTCTCTCCGTCTGCCAGCAAGAAGAGGAGGAGGAAGATGGGGATGGGGAGGGCAGGTCGGGAGTGGGGAGCGTCCTCCGTCGCCCAGGCGACCGATGGATGCTGCGTGGCCCAATCGAATATGTCCCTCCAGCTTCTGTGGAGGTTTTGCTGCGGCGAGAGGCCATCCCATTGGATGAGAATGAAGGAATCTATGTGAGAGACATCAAAACTGGAAAGGTAAGACTTATCAAAACAGTCTCATTTACAGATCAGATGTGCACAATATTACCAGGAACAAAAAACAAATAAAATTGCATCATGACCAAAAGGTGAATAGCGGTTGATTGAGATGTAAATGCAGGCTTAGATAAACCAAGGACATGGGGACAGAAGGTGGTCAGAATTGACACATACGGTACATGTGTAAGCACATACACTCATCACTCATAGACAAATCTCCCTTGCCTTTCCTTTGAGACCATCTTGACCATAATCCCAAAATGCATTTCATCTTTGATTGGCGGCTATGTGATACCCTTTCCAGGTTCGAGCTGTGATTGGCCACACCTACATGTTGACGCAAGATGAGGAATTGTGGGAGAAAGAACTGCCGCTGAACGTGGAGAAGCTATTGGCAGCTGCTCGTGATCCCCTGGCCGACCGCTCCGAGAGACAGAGGCCAGGAGAAGACGTGCAGGAGAGAGACAAAACAAAAGTGGTGTCGTACAGAGTCCCCCACAATGCTGCGGTGCAGGTCTACGACTACCGAGAGAAGAAGGCCAGGTGTCGTCCTGTTCTTCTTCCACTTCTGTCCTTGCTCTTTCCCCTCTTACTAAGGCTGGCAGAGTTCAACGTCACCTTTCATCACCAGCACTTTCCTTTAAAATGCAGTTACAGTCGAGTCACAATCATTTTGTTCATTTCTGTTTCATTCAGGTTTGCTGTACCTGAGTTCTGCATTGTCTGACCTTGTAATTAATTTAGATGAAATGCAGACAAGACTTTAGATTTACCTTCCATTAGGCTTGGAATGGGAAATCAAGCAACAAGAATCAAAGGATTCTGTATGCAATTAAGAAAACAAAAGTAGTCTTGATGTCTTGGGATGTAAGAGATCAAACTGAATTCATATTCAGAATTCAAATAAATCCTGGCAGATGTCAGAAGTTCAGCTCCTTTCAAGGTTAGCTGTGTAGGGGATTCATTTTGAAGCAATAAACCCAACATGTTTCATGTAGTCTAGCTACATTAGAAAGATTGGGTTGAATGGTTGTAAAACTGTTCCTGTATTCCAAAAAAAACTTTATTATACACATACACACATAGTGATTTTTTTTGTCCTTTCTCCCGCTCTTGCAGAGTAGTGTTCGGGCCGGAGCTGGTGATGCTGGGCCCTGATGAGCAGTTCACCGTTGTGTCCCTCTCGGGAGACAAGCCGAAGCGCGCCAACGTCATCAAGACCATTTGCCTTCTGCTGGGGCCCGACTTCTGCACTGACATCATCACCATCGAGACGGCTGACCACGCCCGGCTGCAGCTGCAGCTGTCTTACAACTGGTACTGTCTGGCTGTGACCGGATTTGTCTGGGTTTCCCAGTTATGTCTAGCTGTGGAAGGCTTTGTGTAGGTGTGTATATAATGAATGCATAAAGGCTACTGTGAAGTCTCTTTTCAAGCCACGCTAACATGAAGCTCTGCCTCCCTCTGTGTCCCAGGCACTTTGACATTAAGTCGCGCTCAGACCCCGCCCAGGCTGCGGCTCTGTTCTCAGTGCCAGACTTCGTTGGAGATGCCTGCAAAGCCATCGCCTCCAGGGTCAGGGGGGCTGTGGCATCTGTGCAGTTCGATGACTTTCATAAGGTGTGTGTCCCTCTCGTACCTGCACAAGGTGTGAAGTTTTATAAGGTCGACCTGTCCCACCAGGCTGAAGAGATACCCATCAGTCTCCCGGCATCAGGTTTTTTCTTTGGTTTACCCGTTCCTCATTTTCTTTCTCAGGAAATCAGTGTTTGTCATGCTTTTATTATTATTTATATTTACATTATTATTGTCATTTTAGCAGACACCCTTATCCAGAGCAACTTACACAGTCTACAGTTTTTAAATTTTATCCATTCATACAGCTGGATGTTTACTGAGGCAATTGTGGGTTAAGTGCTTTGCCCAAGAGTACAGCAGCAGTGCCCCAGCAGGGAATCGAACCAGCAGCCTTTTGGTTATAAGCCCTGCTCCGTACCACTATGCTACACCACCTCTCTCTTCACTCTGTGATTTTCATCCCCACTTTAATTTAGTATTTAGGCCTGTGTAACTAGTTTAGCCCCCGGTTCAGTCCATTGTGAGTGCCTGTGTCTACAGTCTGTCAGTGTGCACTAAGATTTCCATCAGCAAATCTCATCATGTATAAATATTGTGTCCATGTCTGTCTGTTTCAGAACTCCAACCGCATCATCTGCTCAGCGGTGTTTGGGTTTGACGACAAGATGCAGGTGCAGTCCAGCCTGCGTTTCAGCCAGAACGGGCTGGTCATCAGCAGTGTGGACATCCAGTCCGTGGAGCCGGTGGACCAGAGGACCCGGGACGCTCTGCAGAAGAGTGTCCAGCTGGCCATTGAGATCACCACCAACTCGCAGGAAGCTGCTGCTCGGTACGCACCTCTCTATCGCTGTCATTTTGTCTCCGACTTTCCGTCTCTGTCTTCCTCTTTCCCTCTGCACTCCCCTCTCTCACTACCTCCACATATCCACGCTGAGATCCGTTCCCCTCAGTTTCACAGGTGGCCGAGTGGTAAGGGCCTGTATCCGTGGTGAGATGCTTGTGTTAACCGCTCGGTTTTCTCCTCCAGCCACGAGGCGGAGCGCCTGGAGCAGGAGGCCAGGGGCCGCCTGGAGAGACAGAGGATCATAGACCAGGCTGAGGCTGAGAAGGCCAGAAAAGAACTGCTGGAGCTGGAGGCCCTCTGGTAACTGTACTGCACTGCCATTACAGTGTTAAGTCTTACTACTGATAACAACACTGCTGCTGAAATTAGAGTGGTGGGACGAAATGGAAGTGTTAATACTGTTGCCAGTGTAACACTGTTACATTGTGCAGTGTCAGCCAGTGGGTATGGATCGTAGCAGTTCTAATATACTGTAATGAAGTCTTTCAGGGTATATGCACTTCACTGGCTGTGTGTACAGTGCACGTCTCTCTTTCTCTCTCTCTCTCTCTCTCTCAGCGCCGCAGTGGAGAGCACAGGAGCAGCGAAGGCAGAGGCACAGTCCAGGGCTGAGGCAGCCCGAATCCAGGGCGAGGCGGCTGTGAATGAGGCCAAGCTCAAGGCAGAGGCTCAACAGATAGAGGCTGTGCGTGTTCCTTTTGAATGGGGTCTCACTCCTTGTACTGTGCATGTGCATGCAACATGTTTTACTGGAAGGTGCTGGACATTGTATCCATTATACCTTAGACCCATGGTTCTGTATGAAGGTACACTGTAAGATGATTGCATGTAAAAGGTATATATTATGATACATTTATCTTTTCTAACAGACACTCACTTAGTAAAACAGTCACTCAGTAAAACAGTTTGTGCTCCAGAACTGCTTAGCCCTTATTTATATGTACTACATTAAATAAGTGTGAATGTACATAGTGGCTCTTTATCTGCATGTTTGTGCCCACCCTCCCCTTCCTCTTTGTCCCCAGGAAGCTGAGCTGGCACGCCTGGCCAAAGCAAGGGAGCAGGAACTCCACTACAAGAAGGAGATGGACAGTCTGGAGGTGGAGAAGCAGGAGAAGCTGGCGGCGATCGAGAGCCAGCGCTTTAAGGAGCTCATGGACAGCCTGGGCAGTGAGACCTTGAAGGAGATGGCTAGGGCAGGGCCGGAGCTGCAGGTAACCTCCCTCTCTCTGCTCGCCCTATCAAGATGTCCTGCATCTCTTCTGCAATGGCTATCTGCAGATCTGTTGACGTACCCAATCCTGTCAATATTTCATAGTCTGCTGGCCTGGGTTTTACACAGCTGAACTAAAGTATGGTCAAGTGATGTGTGCTCTCAGTTTTTGTTGATCATTATGGTGTCTTCTTCTGGGTGAGGTGCTGAGGAACTGTGGTTGACCTTACATTGACCAAATCTAACCCTCGGTCTGGTCTCCTGATTACCACCTTATAATTGGTTAAATACTTACTTGCCATACAGTCTCAGTAGATGTATGGTGAGCATTTTGGTGGAAAAGAAGCATGTACCATGTTCCGCCCCCCCTTTGTACAATGCTTTGTGCTCAGATGAAAAGCATCTTAACAGGTCCTGGCCTCAGTGCAGTAGGTGGGGATTTGGTAGCTGGTGCTGATATGAAGAAGTCTCTCTCCGCAGCTTCCACTGGCTCTCGCTGTGTCAGCTGGGACAGTTGAGAGAGACAACACTCACTTCTCCCTCTAAGGCTGTGTGCATATGCTACATTTTTGCATTCTCCCTCTATGTTGATGTGCAGAGTTTGTGTTTGTATGATATGGACCCTCTTTCTCACTCTCATTCAGGTGAAGTTGCTGCAGTCCTTGGGGCTGAAGTCCACTCTGATCACAGATGGATCATCTCCCATTAACCTCTTCGGTACCGCTAACGGTCTGCTGGGAGGCCTGCTGGGCAAGGGGGAGTGAGGAGAGCATGTAGATGACAAAGCGGAGCGGGAAGTGAAGCAACGCCCTGCGAATAAAAGGAAAAGGGGATGGTGGGAAGTCGATAGGGAAAATATGGCAGAAGAGGGATAAAGCAAGTATGTGTTTAAAGTCCAAGTCTCATGAATTTTCCAAATGTAGGCCCTTATTGTGACTTGGAGACCCTGCATGGCTTTTATATATGCACCTTTTTGGTTGGTTTACTTTTTCTGTTTCTGACATGAGATGTGCACCTCTAGAGCTTCTAAAACTGTGAAGTGCAGGCATGCATGCACTGAATAACATAACCTCACCTTTTTAAAACACACTCCCACTGATGTCTGAGAAGTTTTAAAGAACTTCAGACTCAGCCACATTTCCTCATACCTTCTGCAATACACTAGTGCCTTTAGTTACGAAATGTAACTCTTGAAAGAGAAATATCCTTCATGTCTGTCATGTCTTTAAATACTTATTATCAAATTGTGACATGTACCAACAAATGAAAAAGTGCAACAAATGAAAAAGCAACAAAACACAAAAAGCATTCTGGGTAAAAAAAAATGCACTCTAAAAATAATTTCTTTGATTTACCTGGTTGATGCACGATGAGGAAAATGACCATAAATGAAGAGTAAATGATGGAGTTGGAATCAATCATTAAGAAATGCCTAAACTGCCTTCAGTTAAATAAATAATTAGCAAAAAAGCACTTTCCTTTATGGGGACAATGCAGCAGGATGCTAAATGACTTAAAGTTCAATGACATTTGCGCAGCCTTATAACAAATGTAATCTCTGCTCTGTGGTAAGTAAATCTAATACATTTTTGGCTTTGTAAAACAAAGTTTGTTTACAGTGATCATATGTTTACACCATTCCATCTTCCTATAATATATGTGTACTGTGGTTGTGTCTTGCTACCTATTGACTATTCAGACATGAAGCTATCTAGCTAAGTGTGTTCATTCAGAATGCACTGTGTTCACAGTATGTGTCAGAGTCAGGTGTCTTTTCTATTCAGATGTAACCCAGGTGAACTTGGTTATACCTCAAGTGAAATCAGATTTGAATGATATGGTGAAAAAATGGTAAAACTGTGTTCTGTTTCAACACTATGATTGCCTCTGAACTATAGTATAAGCGTTTGGGGGGTCTTGGGCAGAACAGAAGGAATTTGAGCAAGCTGGCAGAGAGAATACTAATAATGCCTGAAAACAATTGTGCTTTACAGTACTTTACTCCTGAATGCTTCGCACTTTTGCCACTTAAATATACCTGCGAAATAAACTGACTTTAAACGCAATATGGCTTTGATTAATTGTGCACACCATGCACTGTTCAGACCCATTATGGGCACTGTGAACCTCATAAGCCAATCCTCTCCTTAGATCTACCATGAGCTGTCCAGCTGGCAATCAGAAGAGTGGGGCATGTAATATTTCCTGGATGGATTTTTAAAAAATATTTGGAATTTCGTTGTACCCCCACCGTGCAATGACAATAAAGTCTATTCTGATTCTGATTTAAACTCAAAACCCTCATGGTGCAAAGCAACTATTCCAGCCACTACTTTCCCAGACTTTTTAAAGGTTTTATGTCTACTTGAACTCAGAATTTCCCAAGAATATGAGAAGTATTTAACACAAAAAAACCAGCACACAGCAGTTCATTGTTAAAGATGACGGTGAGGTCCGGGGTCCTGCGATGGGAAACCAGAGCTTTGGAATGCACATGCCTACTCTCTATCGTCTGCCTATCCACCTTCCAGCCACCCTGTCTGTCTCAGCCTACACCTTTCCCTTCCTCCCGGCTCCCTTTTATCCGTGTAATATCTTTGTGAAAACAAGTCCTTGAAATTGTGTGTTGACCTTGTTCCTAATAAATACGCAAACATATTCATACACGCGGATGCCATATTTGCATTCAACTCCCAGGAGCTTCCACCACTGAATGGAGCAAATCCTTCACCAGGATTAAGTTGACGATTACTGTATATTTGACTATGGAAAGACAGGCAAATATGTCAATTGTGTGCCTGCACTGCAGGAAACAATAACACAAACTTCTTGTGTTCATAACCCCCATTTTTAAAGGAAGAGTACAGATTAGTACGGAAGGAGAATGTATCTGCCGATCTTGCTTGCACTAGCTGTCTTTGAAGGTGTGTAATTTAGCTGAAAAAAGACCATTTTTGTCGACCAACAGATACGCGTCTGCAAGCTGTTCGCTAGTTGGTTAAATTACTTCGTACTTGCACTGCACTGGTTAACAAGAAAGTGTCTGTTTTTTTATCGCAATTTCGTGCTTTTCCAGTAGCTTTACATAACCAGCTGTCTGATTGTTGGTAGGTAATCCTGACTGAATTTGTCTATTATTTTTTACGGCCTGTATACGTTAATAGTGACACTGAACTTAGCATCTTCTGCGAGCAATGACTATCTTACAAATTTACCACGTGTCTGACGGTCTGGGATCTGATTGGCTAGTTGACACGCATGGCGCTTGACGCTGCGACATTTGAAAAATATGTTGTACAACCCCCTCATCTGTTTTAGCTGGAAAGTTAGCTAGCTAACGCTAGCCAGCTAATTAGCTCACGTTTTTTTATTATTTCACCAATGTCAACGTTTTCTGCAACATAAATACCCAAAGGTTGCATGCTTCTGAGTTCAACTTACCAGCTGTAAATAAATAAATCGAGGTAAGTGGGTCACAATGACTAACATTAGCAGGTATCTTTTCTATTTTACTGACGTTATGTAGCTAGATAAATGTCATTAAATGGAACTTTAGCTAACTGGCCATCGTTACCTAGCTAACTAGAACGGACTGCTATCGTAGACACCGACTGCTGTCATACAGTGTTTGTACAATGTTTAGCGCTAGCTCGTAACGGCTAACGTTATAGTTACTTAAATTATGTCATTTCGAGAGCAGTTTTAACGGTAGCCATTAGCCTAATATGTTAGGGTATACAACGCCAAAGGCTAAATTGCCCTGTATTTACGCACCTTTCCTTACGTTTTTTTATTTCCTGATCGCTTGCCTGGCTTTAAGTTATTTCTTTTAAGTACGGCCATTGTTTCAAGATGCTTCGCTTCTGCTTTTGAATGGAATGTCGTTAACGTGTACCTTTTATTGACAGAAGTTTGGATGACCAGTTTTGGTTCATCAACGCTCCAAAATCACCCTTTCGATTTTGCTGTCTGTCTCGAAAGTAGTCTAACGTTAGCTAAATCGTTTCTCTTTAGGGCTATATGAACAATACGAGCTTTCAGATTGTCACCAACCCCCTCTTATCGTTCTTAATTTTTCCATAAATCTGCTTCGAGAGTCCCAATACAATGTGACATCATCTGTCAGTCATAATAGTCCAAACCATGCCATGACTTTACGCATCCAAAATTCCCTCCCAAAGGCAAAAAAAAAAAAAAAAAACTGCCAGTTGGCTAAGATTCCTGGGGGAACATACCCACAGGCTTTCTAATCCCATAAATTATTGAGAAACAAATGATATTTTCAAGCAATTGTAATGGAGAAGCTAAACTTGGCAACCCTGACTATGCATATCATGCACAGTTCCTCATTTTCTTCTTGTGTGTACCCATGCATGCTCGTTGTCATCAAATGTGATCTCTTTGTTTGCTGTTCCTTAATACCTGTTTGTTGACCCCCTATATATCTCATTCACACTCCCTCGCCCTCCTCTTCTGCATAGCTGCCATTCTCTTCATTGCAGTAAAGGTCTCCCTATGCTCGCCTTGCCTCTTACTCTCAGTCCTCCTCAGATGATACAGAATTCAGCTGTGCTCAGCTTGCTGTCTCTTCCTCACATGTCTCACGCTGCTTTATGCTGGCAGTCCTTCCTCCTCACATCTCGGGAAGCTCCTTGCATGCGTTCCCCACGGCTGCTCATATTTGTTTCACAAACCTTGTTACTGTTTCTCTCTGTCAGTCTGTATCCTCAGTCTGTCATATTGTTATACCCTGTTTGTCTTAAAACGCATCAATGAACATTAAATACTGGTATGGGCTGTAAGTTAGTAAAATGCATTTAAAGTGTTCTTTATTGTTGCTGTCAAGATGAGGTGACGTTGAACCAGCCGCAAATTGGTATTTTTACACTGAAACCTTACCGATTTTATCAGACATGGCACAACGTGTGGCCGTGAGCGAAGTGGGCGGCGGGAGAGCATCAAAACGGACGTCCAGGGTGCGAGTGGCTGTTCGGTTGCGGCCGTACATGGAGGGGCAGGATGAGAAGGGGGAAGGGCCCTGTGTCAGGGGCCTGGGGCCACAGAGCCTGGAGGTCACCAACTGGAGGAACGCCACCGAGACCCTGCAGTACCAGTCAGTCTCCCTCGTGCGCTCTCTGTGCATCTGTGTGTTTGTCTCTTTCCTGTCGGCTCCGTGTTTCTGTTTTTTGCTGCAGGGTACTGTCACTACGTGTCTCTTATTGGCGATGTTAATGTTGAGTTTCCTAATATAGTTGTATATATGCTTGGTGTTATAAATGATGTATCCAGGGAGTACTGAATTTTCTTAGATGTAGGGGATTATTGATTATTGTTGTATGTGTTATTGAAACTTTGCTTGCCGTATTACATATATTGACTGTAACCTTTTGAAAGGTGGAGTGTGTAAATGTAGGTTTTTCAGCTTTGATTCCTCAGGACCAAAGTCTGATGCAGTTAATGTGTCTCTGTCTCTTGCTCGCTCTCCCTCTCTCTCTCTCCACCTTTTCAAGAGCACATAAAAACATCAAATCAGTGTGATTACTGTAAGGTCGATAAATCTCCTAACCCTCAAGGAGTAAACCCATTGAACCCTGATATAAATGAACAAGACTATTGTACATTAAATGTGGATCTATGAGGGAGCATTATTGCCAGTTGTTTTAATAGTATTTGAGCAGTCACCTGTACACAGTGACAATAACAGTTGTAGTATTGGTAAGTACCCTATGTTCTATATGTGCCTGTGTCCTGTTAGATTCGATGTGTTCCATGGAGAACAGAGCACCCAGCAGGAGGTCTTCCTGTCATCTGTGAAGCCCATCCTTCCTCACCTGCTGAATGGACAGAATGCCAGCGTGTTCGCCTACGGCCCCACTGGAGCCGGTACGCCAACTCCTGTGCCTTGGCTTCTCTGCAGCAGTGCCAATGCTCAGTAATATCCAGTCGCTTGGTATTTCCGCAAGTTTCGCTTTGTATCTATGGAAATGCGGTTGTGCCACTGAGTGGGTACATCACAAACCCTGGCCCATCCTCTCCTCCCAGGGAAGACACACACCATGCTAGGCAGTCCGGAGCAGCCGGGTGTAATTCCACGGGCTGTGAGGGAAGTGTTCCATCTGGTGAGAGAGCAGGAGAGAAAGGAGGGAGACTGGGAGTACAGCATTGGGATGTCCTACCTGGAGATCTACAATGAAAAGGTAAACACTTGTGGCAGGATGAATTGGGTGTGAGTGTTACACAAACTGCCTAAAGCACAAGGATCCCATGATACGATTCTCTAGTGGAGATTAGTCCTGAAATTTTACATTTGTTCCATGGAAACAATAGAAGTTGTTCTCACACTGATTTATGTGGGAACCCCAGCAAATTTGTCATTCAGCCCCACCCCGTACTCCCCCAATCAGGTGCTGGACTTGCTGTCGCCAGGCAGTCAGGACCTTCCGATTCGTGAGGACAAGGAGCGGAATATTCTGATCCCGGGGCTGACCTACGTGCCGCTGTCATCCTTTTCCCACTTCCACACTCACTTCATTCCTGCCAGTCTCAACCGAACCACTGCCTCCACCAAGCTGAACCAGCGTTCCAGCCGGAGCCACGCTATCCTGCTGATAAAGGTACACAGATGTGCCCTCAACATAACCTTTGCATGTCCCATTTCCGCTGTGCTAGCCATCCTCTGACAGAAACAGAAGACCCACCTCTTCAGACTGCATCTCAATCCCACTTCAAACACAGCTCAGTGCTGTTGTCTGTGCCTCTTTGTTGTGGCCTGGTTTAATAACTCGATGTAGACTGAGTCCTAATGCCCCCACCCAGGTGGTGAAGTCTCAGCGCGGCCCCCCTCACCGGCAGCTGACGGGGAAGCTGTACCTGGTGGATCTGGCCGGCTCCGAGGACAACCGTCGCACTGGCAACCAGGGCCTGCGGCTGAAGGAGAGTGGCGCCATCAACCTGTCCCTCTTCACCCTCAGCAAGGTGGTGGACTGTCTGAACGCGGGCGCGGGCCGTGTACCCTACAGGGACAGCAAGCTGACCCGCCTGCTGCAGGACTCCCTGGGCGGCTCCGCCCACTCTGTGATGATCACCAACATCGCTCCTGAGTACAAGTACTATTTCGACACCTTCACCGCCCTCAACTTTGCTGCCAAGTCCAAGCTCATCGTCAACAGGCCCTTTGTCAGGGAGTCTGTGTCCAGCAGCGGTGAGGATCATAGACTGCACTCTAGAGGGGATACTGAAACTACTGTACCGTGTAATGAAGTCTATTTGGCAGTAAAATTATCTACACCTCGTCTCTTAAACAAATTCTTCAGTCTCATAGCTCTACATACTTGGATATTGCACTGCCTTCTTGGCTCTGTTTCGTTGCAGCAGCGATGTGCTGACCTCTGACCTCTCTCTCTCTCTCTCTCTCTCTCTCTCTCTCTCTCTCTCTCTCTCTCTCTCTCTCTCTCTCTCTCTCTCTCTCTCTCTCTCAGCACCAGTAAAGAGGCCCAGTGATGAGCAAGCAGCTGCAGGGGCTGGTGAACCCCAGAGGAAACGAGTCAAGGAGGGGCATGGAGAAGAGGAGCAGGAGGGGCTCCCTGCCGGAGCACAGCCACACAGGTTTACACCTCTGCACACACCTCTACAGAAGTGCATGCGTAGTTCTGAACTGGAACAGAGCGCAGATGTACAGCGTTTTATTAGTTGATTGAAATATTTATCATACTACATCCCCTTCCCTCCTGTGTGTTTGTCTGCAAGCATCTTAACAGGTCCTGACCTCAGTGCAGTAGGTGGGGATTTGGTAGCTGGTGCTGATAGGAAGAAGTCTGTCTCCGCAGCTCCCACTGGCTCTCGCTGTGTCAGCTGGGACAGATGAGAGAGACAACACTCACTTCTCCCTCTAAGGCTGTGTGTATATATGCTGCATTATCCTTCTCTTGGCAGCAGCGGTGATGTGTCAACTGTGAATTGACCCTCTCGCTGTGTCAGCAGCACTGATGCACTGTAGTGTCAACTTCATCCATACTTATCCCCTCCCCATCCCTTCACCTCTTCCCCCTCTTAGCCCTGCCGTTTCCACGGTGCTGGACAGGCTGCTGGCCCTGGAGAAGATGATGATGGGATCCCCTGAGAGAGAGAGGCTCAACTTGCTGAAGACGGTCGCCCAGTCCCGCAGAGAGATCCAGGTACAGAACTTGTACAGCCCCTCTTGCCCTGTAGTGACTACACAAAGTCAGTGCTGGAAGGCTCGTTAAAGGTCTTTCCCCATCCAATATAATGGAGTGGTACCTGTATCCCTAGACTGGTCAGTCTACCAAGTCTGGTGGCCTGCTGGCTAAAAGTAACATCCTGTGCTCATGGGATTTGTAAGACAACAGAAAATATTGAAAAATGGTAAGGGGTCAATCAATATAAATATGCTGAAGTTTAATATATCTTTGTATTTAAAACATTTACTCGTCCAGTTGGTCTTTAATCATGGAAGTGACACACAGATTGCCTGAGTACAATGCTTTTTCGGTATTCATTGGTGAGTTACAGCATTATAACCATCCAGTGGAATTTTGATAAATGTTATCCTGTGAAAGAGAGAGGGTGCACACTATGTAAACATGACACCTCCACATTAATTGTCAAATGTTGTGCTTTGAAACGCTAGCACAAAGTGTGTGAAGAGTAAAAATGGATGCCTTGGTAATTTTAGTGTAATATATGTTGATAAGAACAGTTCTACCCTTTTTATATAGACTGTGTAGTGTTCAGTTGGTCAGTATGCTCTTTAATGGTGTGTTAATCTTTGCTCTGCTAGTTGACCAAGCCTCTCTTCCCCTACAGGAGCTTAGAGACAAGCAGCGGGAACTGGAGGCCAAAGCACTGAAATTTGAGAGAGCAGACCAGGACAAGGGGACGCAAGGAGACTCGGTGCTCTGCAAAACGGAGCTCTCCTCACTACACAGGAAGCAGTCCACTGCAGCCCGACCTAAAAAGCAGCAGGCAGTGGTGCCCCCCCTGCAGGGTCAGTCACCCTCACACTCCGTGATGTTGCCAGAGACCTGACACTGCGTTTTACCTTAAAAATCCACAATATGCTAGCCCTTCCTCACATAACCTCACACACAGTCAGATAAGATGTTTAAACTGCTCTGTTCCTGCCCTTTCCATCACAGATTTTTAGCACAGCTGAAACAGATTACACTGCACTGGCGCAGATCCAGTCTCCATCTGGATGCACAGACTCAATT
Organism: Megalops cyprinoides; assembly: GCF_013368585.1. Taxonomy (NCBI): domain Eukaryota; kingdom Metazoa; phylum Chordata; class Actinopteri; order Elopiformes; family Megalopidae; genus Megalops; species Megalops cyprinoides. Next base: position 11,208,381 of record NC_050601.1, on the reverse strand, counting down.
GAGCCTGCAACATCTGCTGGCTTTTTTTTTTTATTAATCTGCTTTACGGCCCCCCCCCCTTGCACTCTGCTTTAGTGTGAGACTGCAGTGCTGCATATCCATATGCCTCTCACTGTGTGGTAAGGTCTAATGCAGACGAGGCACCTGCAGACAAAACTCCATGTTCAGGGTTTTACTTACGGCACACAGAGGAGTTACTCACTCTCCGTTTACCCTGTCTGTGTAGGGCAGCGCGCATACAGTATGTGAACAGTCTCTCTCTTCTGTCTCTCTCTGGCAGTGTCCCAAGTGCAGCCTCTCCAGCAATGTGCTGTACTGTGTAAGCCTTCACTCTGTTCCAGCAACAAGCAACATGGCCCGGTCAGTGATACATGTGTATTCATCCCAGTCAAGACTGTATGAGCTGTAGATAAGTTTTACATTGAGTGGGTCTGCCTAATTAGTAGTAGGTCGTATTTGACACCTGCTTCTTTTAGTGAACACGACATATGTGTCCAAACTGTATATGGGCATGTGTCCAAACTGTATATTTGTGATGGAAGAGAGCTTGCTGCATCTAAAGTTGGATCTGACTTGTGATAATGTTTTTTTTTTCCCCCTCCCTTTAAATTTATCTATATTATATCTAATATAGATATAGATAATATCTAATTATGGATGTTGTATGGATGCCCCTCCCTTTCTCTTTCTTCCGCATACTCCTTTACCAGGTACTGAAGGGTAAAGAGAATAACAAGGCTGAAGACTCATGTATCTCTAATGACTGGGAGTCCCGATTAGACCGGTCTGTGTTACAGCAGTCACAGCAGAAGATTTTGGAGATTCTCAACTCTGGTACCCTGAAAAACCTGAAGACATTGCAGCTCGTCGGAGACAAGACAGCCAAGCTAATCCTTGGGTGGAGAGAGATCAATGGCCCCTTCCAACAGGTAATACTGAGAGAAAGGAAAAATGCCGCACGTACACAGACTCAACACAACATTGTATTCACACTGAGGCCTGACACCAAGTTGTTGAGACTATTACATTATCTTTATGTTATGCACTCTTAATGTCTCTGCCAGGTGGAGGACTTGCAGAAGGTAGAGGGAATCACAGCGAAACGTTTCTCCTCCTTTATCAAGGTAAGATGGCGAAGCCGCAGGTAATCAAGCTTAGCATTGTAAGTGTTTGCAATGAGAAATGTACAGTATAGTCTAGATGAGTGCCTGCAGTTTAACAATGGAGTCTTTGAGATTATTTGTCTGACTTTCTCATTTCTCATTCACAGGCTAACATCTTGGGCACAATAGGGAGATGAATTGCCAAAGTGTGTGTATCTTTCTTTGTTTAACTGAATGTATGTCTCAGTGTATCTGTGTTTATTTGTGTGTGTGTGACTTTGTAGATCACATCTTTGTTCTGGGGCTTACACCCATATCAACCTCCAGTCTCCTGCACTGAGAATGGTGTCAGTGTGCCCTCTTTGGGGGGTTACAGTGTGTCTGCTGTGTAATGTATGGAGAACAGCTGTCTCGTTGCTATTGTGCCTTTAATATATCTAATTAAACCATGGTTACACTATTTATTTTGGTTTGTATGGTTTGTTCTTGAGACCTGTGTGTGTGTGTGTTTACACTGTGGGTGTTCTCTGCTGTCTGTTTTACCATGTAAGTGGGAACAGCGCAGGCAGTGAATGCAGACATATGATGTGTATATACATATGATATTGTAACAGGCTGAAAGATCCTCAAACAGCAGGTCTATATTAATGACTTCCCTAAAGTTCCATAAAAGTGTGTGCCCTAATCTCTATTGGGGTAGCTGGTCGCCATATTTCATTACACCATCTGTGACAAGGATCACTACTGGGTAGTTATGCCTGTATTTTGGTTTATCTTGGTGTGTCTTATTTCAAAAAATCTTGGATTAAAAATATTCTAATCAAGGACGTGTTCTGTTTAAATCCTATTTAAATTTCTATTTCGTAAGATGAAATATTTAACAGAATATTCTAGTTTCTTCTATCACCAAGACATGAAAAAGACAGCTGTTCAGGCCATGTGGCGCATGTAGTGACTGAGACTGTCCACCTGGTGGCGTAAGAACATCACTTCAGAACCATAACGCCCATACTGGCTATCGATGTGGTGTCAAGGACTGCAGCGCCTCATGAAAATGAAAGCGAATAAAACAGATTATATTTCCATATGAGTGGTACTCTTCTGAAGATGGCAAATGAATGGGTCAACGAGGACCAGTCTCATTTGCACTAGCGCGCGTAGTACATAGAGAAGTTATTACCATGACAAACACATGGGCTGAAACAGATTGCACCTAACGGACGAGTAGTTTTACATGCTGATTAATGGAAACAAACAGTCCGGGGAAACTAAGGTGGCCGATTAGCGTGCTAATTGTAGCCATATGTGCGCAATCACAAAAGACAAGTTGGAAAAAAAAAGGGGGGGGGGGAACCCGTGCAGCAACTACCCACACCTACCAAATTAGTTTCATTCCTTCCCTAAGATATACCCCCACCCCTACCCCTCCCTTTCTCTTTCTCCTCTACCCGGCTTGCGTTTCTATCACACCCTTCGCGAAGGGAGGTGGAAAATGCGAGACAGGGAGTAGCTAGCTGGAAAGCGCTATCATACATCTTCACATTATTTTTTATAAAAAGATTTCGTGAATTAAGAAAAACCTAGAGCGGATGTACAGCGGTTTTACTCTCTCACATAGTAGGTTTATTAGCTGCCTATTAAAGTGCCATCTTTATCCGATCATCACGCTGTCTTCTGTCAGACGTCTTTGAAGCATTTTGATTTTTAAATATACTTTATGAAACGGAAATTATGGCAAACCCAATGACTGTACTATTGCGTGCGGTATAAGGTGGGTTAATATTTCTGTTATAGTATTTTATTCATTAGCTTTTGGTTAGAAATACGTGCATGTTTCAGTTGTGGGTGTGTTGCTGCATCAGTGTGGAAGGATGGATATACGCTTTGTGCGAGAAAAATCTCGGTAAATCTGCATGTACGCATTAGAGGAACGTCTACATATATGCGTTCTATTTCATCATGTAAATGCTTTGAAAGGCGTTGTTTCGTTTAATTAGATGCTTGAATGAGTTTGGAACACAGTATGCACATATACATTTCATTTAACACTACCATGGATCGTAACATAGGTTGGGGCAGAATGAACACGCACACACACATTCTAACTGTATACATTATCCAAAAGGCTGTGAGAAATACTGGTAAGCGTGCAGCACCCTCCTTTGGTCATCTCACTTGTCCTGTTTTTCTATTTTTTTATTCTCTTGACACCCTCACCCAGTAGCTTTATTTTTATTTATTTATTTTTTTACATAGGTCCCTCTCAGAATTTGTGCCAGTATCCATTTAGTGCAATATCACAATGAACAAGTTTAAATCACTGAAAATTGCACAGACATGAATACAGTTGAGCTCTCATTTTCTTGGGTGGTCAAAGCTGTTTGCAATTGCAGTGAAGAGAGAGGGAGTGAGAGCTGTATTTCTGTATTTGTAACCACAAAGTTATGGGGTTGAGTCTGGGATGTATGATGGAAGAATTCTGTCATTGTTTGAGCCATGAAAGAATGGAAAAGGGGGGTATATCAGCAAAGCCTCCATGCTTGGTAATTTATTTGACTAAATGGATCATGAAATAGGCAACTTTCCTCTATATATTTTTTTCTCGCCTTTTTATAGAGATAAAAAGAAGAGCGGAGGAGCAGAGACAGCAGCTTCTGTTTTCGTCATGGCTGTGAACACCAACAGTACACAGCCTCCCTTGACACCCAGTGCCGTTCCCACCGTGCTGGAGGAGGAACAGCAGCAACTGGAGCAATCTGCAAACCTGCCGCAAGAGGAGTCCAGCCCTGCCCCTGACGCCACGCAGCCGGCCAAAGATGAGCAGCAGGCCCCTCAGCCTCCGGCGTGCCCTGCCCCTGACGCCCCCTCTCAGGAGGAGACCCTGCCCAGCGACCACCTGGTCGTGGTCAACGAGAAAACGGAGACATGTAAAGACGCTCCGAGACAGATTTTGCAGATTTGCCCACTTTCGTTTGGTCCATACATCACTCACCCCACAATCTGTTGTCTGCTTATTTATTTATTTATTGTTACAGTGATTTATGTCTGTCTTTATTAATGTCCCTGTCTCTCTGTCAATTTCCTGGAGTGTCTGCTCCAGTCGTTCAGTCAGCGTGTGGGTGATTTACCAACACCTCTCTGTCCCTCTGCTCTGCAGACAACGGTGTTTACTCAGGCCCAGTTGACTCTCCTCCATCTTCTATCTCCTCTCCTCCCCGGAGCCAGCATGCCAAATCCCACTCCCACGCCCACGCCCACTTCGCCAACGGCAAGGCGAGGGTGGGTAGCCGGTCTGGGTCGCTCGGTCACGTGACGGCGTCGCCGCGCCCTTCTCTGTCTCGCCAGCTCAGCACGGCCACCGAGGGGCTCAATGAATCGGGCAAGCCTCGGGACTACCTAATCCTGGCCATTCTCTCCTGCTTCTGCCCCATGTGGCCTATTAATATCGTGGGATTAACCTTCTCCCTGATGGTGAGTGAAGTGTTGGTGCGGGATCGTCTGTATGCTGTGATCTCGGTGCACGCGCTGAACTGTGTTGGCCTGTGAACAGACCTCTTCATCGAGTCCTTCTCCCTGTCCCTGTCCCGCCCAGTCCCGCAACAGCCTACAGCAGGGCAATGTGGATGGAGCCAGGCGCCTCGGACGCGTCTCCAAGATGCTGTCTGTCTTCTCGGTGGTGGGCGGGATCATCATCATCGTTGCCTGCATCGTCATCAACTGGGGCCGTGAGTTTCCACTATTTATGATGAGGGTGATGCTGGCCTTACATAAAGATGCTTAATGTGTGTGGGTCCCGTAGTGCTTGCATACCTGTGGATATGGGTACACAGTAGGCTGCTGAATGACTTGCTTTTGTTCTGTCATACTTCCATAGTAAGATGCAGGAGGGTCTATTCCTTAATTAACACCTATTTCTGTTTTTTTTTCCTCAGTTATATTAAAGTCCTGATCAGGAAGTGTTGACAAACAGCCATTTTCCCATGGGATCTGACACTATTCCATCATATTCTCTCTACTGTTCTCTGTGGTATTCTACAATTCTAATCTGCAATTGAAAAACTCTTGTCCTCATCAAGTGTGGATGTTCAAAAATGGAGAGAAATGGTCACTGCAGTTGCAGTTGATCGGTCCAACACAAGTAATTCATTCAATATCCAAGTAGCAGGTGATGTAAATACCACTGATCATGATCTTCTCAAGAGAAAAAAAAATACTGGATTTTTTTTTTCATGGTCAGATTTCATGTCTGCAAAATGTCTGCAAGGCCATCCATTATCACACAGTAACTTGTTGCTTTGGAGAAGGAATTTCAAAATATGCTCCCTGTGCCAAAATCAGTGTGGAACAAGTTTGATGGCATGAAAGGACATGAAGGAAGGGGCACATTGCCAATTTACTACAAAGAATGTTAGATGAAAAAGGAAGAAACTAAACGAGGTGCCAGAAAATGAAGACATGTTGTTGTAAATGGGGAAAAAAGACATCTGGAAATGGGGTGCTGGACTCCCCTAACAGTGGTGTGTCCTGTCCCATATTATGTTGGGCTTTACAGCATACTGGGGTTGGTCATTTTAAGAATATCAGTATATCTTCTCAGCATCATAGGCCTCTTTTGGTGGTACAGACATCTGAACGTGTTTAGTTTGTAACATTGAAGGCTTTCGTGTGCAAGTTTACATTGGCTGCGCTGAGGGAACAAGATGTGTTTGCATGATTTTTGATAATGGGGTGGAGCTGTGGTTTCTCCATCTGCAGCATTTAGGCATCTAAGAGTGGCAGGGTGAGAAAAAGGTGCACAGCGAGGTGGCAGAGAGGTTTCTACACGCAGGAGCACAGAGACAGATGGTGTCAAAGAATTGTTCGCACTCAAAAGCCCCTTCACGCTTGTTTCGAAAGTAAATATGGGGAGAGTATTATTCATTAAAATAGCTGAATTTCAAAGTGATGTATATATACATTTATACATCACTATTAAATAAGGAGTATCAAAGTGAATAAACTTTCTTGATATTTACACAGTTGTATCTTAAGACATAGCTGAACATAATTTGTTTAAAAGACAAAAGTAACTTCATTTTTCAACTGCATAACACATATGGTTTTAAAGAACACTATAGTAAATATATGTAATTGTTCCAGATTCCCCTAGTTTTGTTCAGATTTTCATGAAAATACTGTATAACAGTTAATTTACAATATTAAACAAAGTAGTGTTGTGTATTATCGGAGCTGCATTTTCCTAACACCTTTTTTGCCGAACCTGGCGTTTGGGGCATTTTTGTTACATAAAGTGCTCAATTACATAGTAATAAATGCACACATAATAATACATACATAGTGTATATTCTCCTTTGAATGTGTTGCAGAGCATCACCATAAAACTGTTTTTTTCTTCTGTAAGGGTGGGTGTTGCATCCACACCTTTGTCTGCAATAAGCCCAAATTCAGTTCAAATCCCTGTGACTAGAAAATAACAATTGAATATTGAAATTGAGTATATGAAATATATTCAGTCAATTGAACATATGAAATTACTAGCCTTCTTTTTTATCACCTGTAACATGTTATGGTGCTAGTTATTCACTTCATTTTGACCTGTGCCCAGTTTTCAGTGATGAAGAGCTTTCATGGTGTTGGACACAGGCAGATCTCCAATGCTGTGCCAAATTTTGGGCTCAGGCTAATGTGGAATGGCAGTTAAACGGTTAACTATCTGAACCCTGTTTCCTTCACTGGCACCTTTGCTAAACCACGTTGGCTGTGCCCCTTACCAGCATTGAAAAGAGGACATGGAGGTTTGCATCTCTTTGCAGTGCTCAGTGCAGAATGTAAAACCATTTTGTGTACAAAGCTTTTTCTATGAAAGGTTCGGGTATGTTTATCTGTGGAGATATGTGAAAGCTGGCAGATACAGAGTGAGGAGTGTTGTTTCTTACCCGTATGGCTCTCACAGTGAAATTGCTGCATGCCTTCTCTTTAATGATGTGCAAAACTGCATACCTGTGAATGATGACTTGTTTAGGCTCCTTTGCTGCAGTGCAAAAATATGTAACCTGCTTGCATTATCTGTTATGCACAGTCATTTATATACACATGCACATGAGTGTATTATCACAGTGATCATTACTATAAAGTTGACTGTTATTATAAAACCTTTCTGTGCTTTTATGGAAATATTAGTACTACTGCTGTATACTATCCAAATGAATCTATCTCTGAGAGAGCTGGTGCTGTATCAGCTCCTTTATGATTTGCATTTTTATTTTCCCTTTGAAAAGAAGTTATGTTATTTTAACAAGGGAGTGGTGCTGTATACTCGCAGTTGCCAACAATTGCAATTACACGTGCAATTACCAACACAGCACACATTTACCATGTATATTTCTGATTGCCTTTCATTATTATTTTGCTGGTAAAATGTAAGAATTCATAGAAAATGGAAAATGAACCCAACAGCATGTTTATATGTAATTATTGAATATATACATATATTTCTATACTGTAACTATCTTAAGTTGAATATGGCTGCAAGTAATTTGATGTGAAAATATATTATAGAATGTAATAACTGCATATTCTGTGCCATGTCCTTCAGTGCCAGCACAAAGGTTCACCTTCATTCTTGTGTCTATTTATATCTTTGTCTATCCTTAATTCTGCCTCTGTTTTGATTGATTTGTTCAGCTACTTCCTTGTCCTGTGTGCCAAGTTTGTAGTTTTCAGCTGCAAATATTAATTTAATCTTCAATACCTTCAGTATTTCATTCTTATTTAATAATGTTTCAGCCATTTCTATCCGTATTGTTAATTGTAATGGAGGGGGAGGTAACGTTTTTGAACACTGAACATGTAAGGAGAAAATTTGTCATTTGCAAGTGTAATTCTTATTATGTTTTGCCATTGTTTTGAAATGATTTATTGTTTTTGTAGAATGCATGACCTGATATATTGCTTCAGTAAAGAAAAAGAAATCTATGTAAAACAAACATTAGAATATACTGCATATTGATTATGAATATTTTCAAGGTGCATTGCCAATAAATACTCATTTAATGGGTGTTGGAATCAATATTCCTCTTCATGTTAGTGTTTTTCTTTCATTTCTGTCAACCGCTGTAGTAATGCACATGTGCTTGTGAGGTGGCGCGTCTGTGCTATTGTCTGGTGGTCTGAATTTGTGTTTTGGTTGCCAGGGAAACAGTAGACAGGGAGAAAGAGAAAAATGGAGAACCCTGTACTGAGGGAAAAATACTGACGTTAATGTGGAAAAAAGGCTATTTAATTTAAAATTTCAAAGCACATTAATAATTGAAACATTCTGCCACCAGTCCAGGGAGAGGCAAAAGAGAGACAATGGTAAAAAGTGGAATGCATAGGATCAGAAAAAAGGGAAGTGGGATGCGTGTGTGTGTAAATTGGAAGAGAGAGAGAGAGAGAGAGAGAGAGAGAGAGAGGGTGGGGAAGGATGCTGAATGGATGGAAAGAGGGAGAAAAGACAGGCTGGTATGGTGTAGCACACAAACATTCTGGCAGGCTGTGTTAAGGCATCTTTATACCACAGCTGAGAGATTCCCACAGGCTCTGCTCTGCACAGGAAAAAACAGGGATGGCTATAGGCATAGAAAAAGTGGGAGAGTGAGAGGGGAAAACATCCATGGAAGGAAAAAGGAAATCCACATGACAGAAAGATTATTTTGAAAGGGATTAATATTCAATCAGTAAGTAACCAAATATTAATGTAAGCATGTATGTGTACGTTTGTATGTATATTACACATACCTACTTATGCACATACATAAACTACACTTCTCGCTAGGACTGCATTAAATGTTAAATCCAAATTAAATTGGAAAATTATTTTGTTTATCGTAAATCTCTGCCTTGAATCGTGCACAGATGTAAATATGACTTCAGAGGTGCGCGGTATAACGGTGTAGTATGTAGGACACAGTATTTTAGTTTTGAAAGATATTTTTCATCGTGGTTTAATTAACAAGAGTGAAAATGATCTGGTCGAGCTCAGAGGAGAGAGGAGCCAATTTCTGTTGCAGAGTCACTGTGGTGGTCTCAGAGGCAACGCAGTGTACTGCAGCAGAGAGACAGGGTTCTAGGCTCCTGATTGGGGCTGGAGGATTGCGCTTGTAGTTCTAATTAGGGACAGAAGTGCGTGTACATGATGGGTTGGGAAGGGGGGGTGGAGGCAGGCGCAGCTACTGTACCCTGGAGCAAGGCTCAGTACAGCACAGCACACCACACCCCACAGCAGCACTTAAAACCCCTTATCTTTAATGCCCGTGTTCAAAATAGGCATATAGCAAGGTATAACAACTGCAGCCTAAACCCTGCCCAGAGACCCTCCCGCCTTTGAACAGGCCCCCTCCCTCGATTAAACATGAAAAAATTGCAGCTATAGTTGTATTATTATGGCTATAGTAAGAAAGCATAATATTAGAGCTTAAGTAATACTGCGGGTGTCAACAATATTACTCGTCCTGTTGGTGGGAAAGCTCGGCTGATACCAGATTCAGTCTCATTAGTAGGTGAAAATTTATGAGTGCAGTCTAATGCTGCCACTATTAAGAGCGTGACACTTCAAGACTATCTTGTGAAAAACCCTCTGTAGTCAGAGCTCAGATAAATGCTGAAACTCCACTTGTAGCATATAGAATACAGTTCTAACTCACAGAGGTCTGACACAATGAGATTAGGAGTAATGGCTTGCTTTGAGAGTCTCAGACAAAAGGTGTAACAGCTTTCTACTCTAACACAGTTTAATGCTCTTTCAGCCTCAGTACATTTATCATGGAGGTTTGTGCCTTTAAATAGCATATATACATCTTTCTAATGGATATAAATCAAGGACTGACTGGTTGTTGGTATTGATAAACCTGTAAATCTGTCTGCACAACTAATATATTGCTAACTGATCAGTTCTCATCCAACAGAGCTGTTTGAAAAGAAATAGGTCAGTTCCTTGTACAAAGGGTGAATTGGGAAACACTGTAAATTGTAATTTTTTCATTATTATGTAAATAAGCACATTATAACACTGATGGCCTTATGCACCTTCTTTTTATGAATAAAATGTTGGAAGTTTCATCTTTTTTCTCAAATATTTTTGCAGGTTCATTTATTACCATATAGGGTCTGTTGTAATAGAGGAAAAATATGCTTACATAGACTAACAGAAAAGTATATTCTCAGTGTGTTTGCTATTCTGTATGGCATGATAGTAGCCCTCTTTCTATGTATAACTTCTTAGTGCAGTCTTTATATACTGCTGTCAAGCTGTCCAGCATCATGTATGTGTGTCAGTGCGTACATTCTCTCCCTGCACATCTCTGGCCTTCTCCCGTGTTCCTCAAAAAAATCATTCAGAGCCACTGTGAGGTGCAAAAGAGAACGAATCAGAGATTGAAAAGCACAATTAATTATGAAAAGAGGGGGTTAATTAGCAATTCTATTCTAACTATAGAATAATTGGATTTAATCAAATTTGTCAAGAAAGGCATTTCTAAAACAATATATATCTCAGTGCTGAGATGGGCAACATAAGCTACATATATTTTCCCACAGGTCACCATGTATTTATAAATACATAAGTCACAAATATAACGATTGCACTGCATTGAATATTCCTCTCCTTGATTTTTTTATTGAACACTGAGGCCCAATGATATTTATTCTTTTAAAAAATTAAAATCTAAAAGAAGGCTGTTTGATATTGTGAAAAATATTAAGGACATAAGAGGCAAGCAGTGAATTAAATATTTAAATCAGTACATGATTTTTGCTTCATTTATAATCATATTGTCTCTTTAATCCTTAACTGTAATAGAAGCCCACAAATGGATTTAATATACAAATCTGACATCCACAACAAATGATGTGCATAAAACTAAAACAATAGCTTCATTAGTAGTGGTTGCAATATGATTTCTGTAAAAGACTCTGAAAGACAATATCAAGCAGCTTTTTTCCTTCCTTCCTACTCTGTGTAAAATGTCTCCTGTGGCACACAGAAATCGATTTTTGTTTGAATGACTAAATCACCTCTTGCCATTTGGATTAACGTAATTAGCAGAATTTTGTAAGGGACCACAAAATAACATATCTCATTTTTGCCCAAAAATCTCTTGTTTTGCTAATTCATACCTTTGTAATTAAGCACACACAGCATCTCCTACTGTCTCTCTCTCTATCTCAGTGTTTGAATCACTGTCTCAGGCCGAAGCACCAAAGTCACATCCATGCCCTAGGATCAATGGCAGATCTCCAGTAGATGCCTTGTCTGATCGGTTTGTTTGTAATGTGATTTAGTAACTCAATATCATGTCCACTCTAGGATTAAAAAAATACCTTTAAGAGTCCCGAACAGAGAAAAGGGGATGGGAAGGGAGCAATAATCAAATTTCCTTGTATTTCCTTGTCCCTACATGTCCTTTTGAGTGTGCTCTGTCACACTCAAAATGAGTTTGATATGACAGAAAATAAACTGTTTTAAAAAACATTTTTCAGTTTATGAATAGCTTGTGTAATTGTTATGATTTGATTATTAATAATCTTATAATCTGCAACAACTGCTCTAGAACTGAAGACATAGAATGTGGGCCTCTTAGAACATGATCTCTTAGTGCAGTTGCTTGCCTGACACACACCAAGGTGTATTAAGCCTTACTGTCAAATCTGTCAGAAAGTCATATTACCTGTATGACTACAATCTATTTTCGAATGGCCGTACATTCTAGCACATTAATTCATTCAGCTTTTTAATATACTGTACTGTCTACAACCTATTAATAACCAAAAGACGTCCTCAGATGGTGCAGGGCCTTTACACCGTCAACGTACGCCCTCTTGTGGCGCGGTCAACATTAAACACTAGCTCGCAAATACAATAACCATTGTTTTATTGTTGCTTTGAGCCGTGTATTTACTAATCATACGTATTCTAAAGCAGCAATGTTGCTTCAGATTGCGTTCATCTAGGTAGAACGGATCTCCTCACAGGTCTCCTGACCTATCAATCATTCAGACTCATCATAAATTAACAGTCGACTAATCGGTTAGTTTATCAATCGAAGGACGGCACATCCAGATCAGTGGTTGTGTGCGTATGTGACGTTAATCCATGCTGAACAAAAACCCCGCCACGCTCAACAAACCGTATTTAAACGTGTCAATTAGTACTATTCAGATCTTTCTGAAGAGGCTGTCATTACCTTGATGTGTCAACGAAGCCATAGCGAAAAGGTGGGAGAATGTGTGACGAATATTTCGTCATAGCTTTCGCTTACAAACGGTTGATGTCGCAGCAGCAGCAGGTGCAGACAGCTGAGGCAGCTGCTGCAACACACACGTACGTTTACACACACGTCATATGCTGTCACCGAATAAATATCAGACTGTGGGCCCCAACGCATCAGCAACAGCTTATGTTGCCACCTCAGCAGCGTTCATTTTACGTTGAGAAAAAATTTCCTAAGAGGTTTTACATTTGAAACGAAACTGGGTGGACATTAAGCCTACACGGAAGAGACATGCTTGTGGCTAGTTTATTGGCAAGACAACGCCAAAAGTGTTGTTTCGCTGGCTTCATGTTTGTGACAGTCTGAACAAGGTTCGCTGGCGGTGTTCTGCCATCTGCCATCAGCTAACGTATCTGACAAGGTAGACTGTGCGCGCCATTAACGCTAAGCAAGCTAAGTTTTAGACCACACGGTCACATAAATGTAAATATCGCATAATATGTCTAACGTGTAGACATACGATGGAGAAACATTATATAGCTAGATAGACAGTAAAGTAGTAACTAGCTATCTAAAAATAGCAAGTGAGTGGGCTACATTTCCAAAAGTTAACTCTATTGCTAAACACCGTCTCTGTCGTCAGATGACGCAAAAAATTAAGGGCGGGCACTGTCAGCTGCACCGTTTGCGCATGCCTGTGCGTGCGCGCTACCTGCTAGTTGCACGTTCTGATGGGTGGCAAACAATGATAGAATAGCGGCTTCCGAAGGCCAGCAAAACATCTGCATCAGAATTGTATCTTAGCTAATAATAACAGTAATTTACGTCGACAATGAGTAAACTGGACATTTTAAACGCATATATGACAGAGCGTCTAATGGTTGCCGTGCGGGAGATACTAGTGGCAGTGGGAGAGACGGTGACGGAATACCAGGAGCAAACGACCCGAACACGGAGGGAGAACGAGAGTCTGAGACGGAGGCTGCGTGAAGAAGGTTGTGTTATAACTGACGCAGTCTGTTCGGGTAAGTAAAGAAGAAACTTCACACATTGATTTTTCATCATTCAACCATCTGAGAATTTTTGATTTATTTATAGCTTTATACAGCAAACGCAACTTTTTGATTAATGTTCACCTAAATTATTATCAGCATTTTAGAAATTGCTGTTAAATGCCAATTAAAGTGTCCGAGTTTGAAGGTTTACATTTCTTAAATGAGTCTTGTGAATATAAACTGTGTTGCAGTCCATTTCTGTAGCTAATCTGCTACGTTTATATCCAGCTGGGGACATTATTCTGTGTAAATTTATGCTCGGTACGACCTGTCAATCAAACAACATGAAGGTGGACGTCTCAGAGAATCACTGTTTTGATCAAAGATGGGTTTCAAGTTTGAAAATTGTGGCTAGTGATTGATTACTTCCTCTGGTGTTTAATAAGACTTTATGAGGACTGGTGCTACCAATATGTCAGTCACTGACTCTTACCAAAAATTATCCCATTTTCCTGTCCATTGCAAACCACTATGATTGGTTCAAATCACTATGAGGTAACAAGACGACTTCGAAACCTCTCTCTCATCTCTTGTGCCTCTTACATAGAGTCACGGTTTGCCGTTATGGTATAGGCTGGAGTTTGTATTGGTCACCAGCGCCTGCACGGTGAAAGAGTAAGATCCTTACTGTTCCAGCTGTGTACTTTCTTACAGCCTGGACAGTCAGCCAGCGTGTAAGACAGTGAATAATGATATGCACGTCCGTAAAGCAGTGGTAAGCACAGAATGAAAACATATCTAAAAAAGGAAATAGAAGCTGTACTACTCTAAAGGTCCTGGCTTTAGCCAGGTAATTGCAAGTATTGATAAAAATGCTATCAATCGCTAGCAGTTTCCATCAGGACAATGAACATTGACAATTCACCTGTATTAATGACTTCCGGTTCATCCACTCCATTCCATTTCAGTGTAAATGATGTAATTGATCTTGACTCATGTAGTTAAGTGACAATTAAGTATGTATAATTGTAAAATGTACAAGGAGAAGGTGAAATTGTGCTATACAGAACAAGGTCATCTTTGAAAATACACAACTGTCTCATAAATAAGACAAATGATCTACACACCCATCACATTGGCTGTAGTTACCCACAGTTAACCAGCTCACCAACAAGGCATTTCAGATAATTTTATGTGGGTTCACAATGTTCAGAAAAAGGAAGCAGCAGCTTTTTGCCCCATAGAAGAAAGAAAGGAAATTCAACTTAAACTAAACAGGTTTAAATTAGAGTTTCATTTTTTATATAAGATTGACAGTAATAGTATCTCACACTTTAATACACTGAATCTTGTCTTGTTCTGTCTCTTCCTCTTTCTCCAGGAGCTGCCCACTATTTGTCTCTCTCAATCTCTGAGGGGAGGTCTCCCGCTGAGCAGCAGCACTATGAGCAGGAATGGAGCTGCAGTCTGAAGGCAGACACAGAGCTCACAGTGAATGAGGATAAACAAGTGCTGTCTGAGCAGCAGAGGACCAGCCACAGGGAAGAGGAGCTCAGTGGACAGCAGATTGATCATGAATGTCATGAAACTGACTGTGCTCCATTAGGCCTCAACACATCTACGTGTGGTGCAGTGGGGTCTGTGTTTCCACCTCACTGTGTGAAAAAAGACTATGATCAGGATTCTGTCCAACCTCATGATCTTCTTAAGATTATCAAAAACACAGATGACTCACTACCTAATATGATGTCAGACTGGATTAAAGAAGAGTCTGATGGAATGAACTGTGTTGTATCAGATCAACCCGCTGACCCAGTGTCATTTGAATGCATAAGTCCAGACAGTAACAGGACTCAGAGCAAGAATAGTTCAAGTGCTAGTAAGTCTAAAAGAAGACCAGTGTCAGAGTCTGCAGTACAACAGCCTAAAGGAAAACTGAGAATAGTGAAAGGAAAAAGAATACATTCTTGTTCCCAGTGTGGGAAGATTTTCTGTCATGCATCTGGCCTGAAGTTACACTTGCGGATTCACACAGGAGAGAAACCCCACAGATGCACACAGTGTGGGAAAAGTTTTTTGTACCCCGGACACTTAAAGGTGCACCAGCGTGTTCACACAGGGGAAAGACCATATCATTGCATTGATTGTGGGAAGTGCTTTAGGCTTTCTGGACACTTAAAAGAGCACCAGCGAATTCACACAGGAGAGAGACCATTTTGCTGTTTACAGTGTGGGAAATGTTTCAAACAAATAGGGAATTTAAATGTGCATCTCCGAATTCACACGGGAGAGAGAACATATAGCTGTAACACATGTGGAAAGACTTTCAGTAGAGTGACACACTTTAATAAACACTTACACAATCACTCAATTGTGAAAATGACATAAGTTTACTCAGAAGCATTTGTTACGTTTTCTTTCAAGATAAGATTTTTTTTTTGCTGAGCAGAACTAGAATGCATAGAGACCAAACAACTCTACCAGTTCTAAAATGGTGGAGCTGATATTTTTAGACCAATACAATTAACTGCTTGGCTTCTGTGAGGTCTGCATCACCTTGTTAAACTATGACAGAATACAGTATTTTACACTCTGTTTTGTGTCTGAAGTATTCTGAGTGCTGTGTGTCTTGAGTACTAATATATTCATTGCTCCTCTGTGCTGCACATTATGTCTATCAGTGCCCTTCCACCTATCACAAGCATCCACCCTAATCACAGTCTCATCTGTCCTCCCACTCTATACAGACTCAGTGTCAGGCTCTTCCTTATATTCCAACAGCTTGTAATATATATCAGGAAGAAACAATGAAGCATATCAGAATCAATTTGTATGACATCACGTCCCTGCAGGTCGAAGACATAAAGTTGTATTTAAGGTGTGGAGGGTTTTATATATGTGAGAGTATTATGGAGACAATTTGTTTTTGAAGTTTTTTTAAAGATAGTTGTCTGGCCATGGCTTAAGAGATAGTCTGGGTAAGAGATTTCAGTTGTAATGTCTCCAAGACGGCAGATGTGTGTGAAAGTGAGATGCATTGGTGCGAGATATGAGGAAGTGTGAGAATAGTTGTTACAGTGTGTTTCACTATAACAGTTTTACAAGTTCAGAAGAAGGTGATTCCCTTCTGATTCCTGGACTGAAAAATTAATGTCATCAGTCTTGAAGTCAGGGATGTTTCCAATGAGCGGTAGGGGTGCAGTGGATGCCAGTGGGTTGGATTTCCACACATCTCCAGTGGTTTATGAGACAGGAGTTTTTTAAAGAGAAAATCTCCAATGTATGATGAGTAATATATTAAGTTTTTTGACAGAAATCCAGGTGAAAGTAGTATTGGATTCATCAAGTGTTAATCTGAAATCAGAGATTTAAGTTGGAATAAGATACAGTAGAATAAAAAAAGTTGATAAAGGCTTTGGAATTTGTCACAGCTTTTGTTTTGAAAAGACTAATTGCTTTATCAAGCGTTGTGGACAAGCTAGATCTGGGGACTTGGCAGACCATTGAAAGAAGGAAATTTATGACACCCTCACTAGAAGGAGAATGGATACTGTCTCTGTGGAAAAAAGAAAACAGTGACTATATATACAGTGAGTATATATACAGTCACATATATATGACTATTTAGGGGCATTACTACTTATTTGGGGAAATTTATTTAAAGCTACATGCTTATGGATCTGATAATTATTGTTAAACTTTTATAAAGATTTTGTACAAACAGTACGTCAATAACAGATGCAAGTGGTTCAGTGAATGTAGAGCATTAGGGAAGGTAAGGGACATACTTGATTTCTTCCTCTAGCTAATATGAGGGGTCATTATATCTGTCCATCTATGATAACTGTTTAGTGAAAACATTTACTGTTCTAATCAAGTTTATGGGTTAGGTCCCAGCTCCAGTATGTGGAAATATTGAGTGAATAAAGTGCCGATTAACTACCGAATGCCCTCTCAGAACTCAGGGACACAACACTGAGGATATACAGTACAGTCAGAGTACTTCACAATACTAGGAAATATGTATTAAAGTGTCTTGTTTTTTGTGAGTGCCTGCCTTTAATAAATCTTGTCTTGTCTGGGGAGGCTATTTGGATATCACTGGTTTCAGTCACTGTTTTGACACAGTGTCTCTCCTAATTCAGATTGCATTTGCCTCAACTACTTTTTGACATTATCATTGATTAGGTGGATATAAAATGTTAGCTGTTCTTCCTGTGTTATATTTCTCACCACTTATCTGCTCTCTGTACACTTGCCAGCTTTCCAAAGGGTGGAAAGGGAATATTCAGAGGTGTCATTTAGTGTTTTTATGCAAAATGATGAGGTATTAGGGACCACAAAGGTAAAGGATATTCTATATTTATTTTAATAACTTCAAACACACTGTCCAGGACATACACGATCTTAAATATTTGCTTTTAAATATTGGAAAGTTCGATTGTTAGGACTTCAATTTGGATTTGACGGTTTTAAGACCTGCCCGGAGATCAAAGTGGATAGAACTTTCTGATTTCTTTCAGCGAGTTTTACAGAATCGGTATTTTCGAAAGGTATTTTCTGGTGTGTGTGTGTTTGTGTGTGTGTGTGTGTGTGTGTGTATATATATATATATATATATTTTACAATAAAGGTTAATTCAGTCTCGGTACGTAGACATTCCCGTGTCACATGACACGGGGAGCATTTTTACGTCATCTGTCGTGCAGAGGAGGGTCAGTCGGATTCATTGTCTCTCTGTCGTCAGCCTTAATTTCGAAAAATGACTAAATTACAAATTTTAAATGCATATTTGACGGAGCGCTTAATGGTCGCTGTGCGGGAGATACTGGAGGTAGTGGGAGAGACAGTGTCGGAATACCAGGAGGAAACTGCACGAATACACAGAGAGAACGAGAGCCTGAGACGGAAGCTCCGGGAAGTGGTGCTCGAGGCTGAGACAGCCTGGGCTGGTGAGTCCACAACTCCCACCTGTCGTCTGTGTTTTTGTTCTTCCGGCTATCCACACAATGCTTTCGTTTGATCGACTATAGTGGCGGAATTGACAAATGGCTAAGTTTACCACGTGTCGATCAGACTTTCACATGTCAAACACGTAGACAGCCAGCTAGCTACATGGTTAGAAAATAGCATGCTGCTAAAGCTAATTAGCTGAAGTTAGCTAGCCAAATCAATGGTGCCAACAGGCATCTGCTAACCAGTGGAGGAATGAATCACTTTCGGTGTAAGACAGGGTACTCAGGTTGAGTTATCCAGTCTGTATTTAGCTAACGTTATCTACCTACGATAGAATGTAATGATCCCTCCCCCTTGTTAACTAAACTTACACAGGATAAAGCCAGTTAGCATACTATGCACAGCTGCTCTTTGTTGTCGTCTGTATGTATGTATAACAGAATACGTCTCGACAAGACTCGCACGGAAGGTCTACCACCAGAACATGTATTTTCATGGAAGGGACAACTTCTTTCCTCTCCAGTTCAGCTCCCCACCGACTTGGATGTGGTTCTCATCACGAGATGAAACGTAGTTACCATTCTAGTCAAACCAGTTAACCAGAGTAAAAGTGCTACTTTTTGAAGTATTTTTTGGCTTTTGTGAACAATTCATTTACATCCATTCTCTATAAAACTCAAAGGTAACTAATGTATATGGCAAAGAGAACCAAGACTGAAGCTTGTGTAAATAAAAAAAAAAAACAGTATCTGAAAGATTGCCTTGGTATGTACATAAATTGCAAAAAATATTATTACGTTCAAGTGTGTAACAAAAATTAATCATAGTATGAATTACAAATTTGTAACAAATGTGCACGTGTCCCAGCTTTCAAGAAGATGTGTGTGTTCCTTTGGAACGACCCTGTGCGAAGAAGCCCTAGTGTTGGCAAATGTGTCCCATATTTACCTTGAGTCGCCGCCAATTACTACTCAAACACTAATAAGTAAAGAAGACCATATGCCCTTATCTGTGATTTATCAATAGATGTTATATTAGATTAATTAGATTAATATTATCATGAGAGACAAACTTGCGGTTAGCTCATATCTAAATGAAAAACGTGTCTGTTTTAGATACTTAGACACTAAAATTACCATGAAAGCTGTCTTAAAGTATTTTAATCTTAAAACTATACGTAAGTGTATGACTTCCTGTGTGCGGGCACTGCGCGTTACTTTGGTAGTCATTATTGTGTTATGCTTATACCTCTGATTGCATTAATTTATTGTCTAATCCACTAACCTGGATTAGCTGTGTATGAAAAGAGTGCAACATCAGGAACTCGTTCCGGTCATGCTGTTCTTTGTTGGCTGTTCTCACAAGACAAGGTTAAAAGTGCAGGAAGGCTTACAGGAAAACTGTCTTCCTTTCTCTCTCCAGGGGCGGCTCACCCGCGGTCTCTCTCAGTCTCTGAGGGAAGGTCTCCCGTTAACCACCAGCACTATGAGCAGGAGTGGAGCTGCAGTCTGAGGGAGGACATGGTGAATGAAGAGAAACAGGTGCTGTCTGAGCAACAGAGGGCCAGACACAGGGAAGAGGAGCTAGGTGGAATGGAGCCGGTTTGTATGGCAGAGCCGGTGTCAGAGCCCGAGTGTGTTACACCAGGACTGAAGAAGCTGGCTTTGGAAATAGCCCTGTCTGTGGTCTCACCTTCTTTGACTGGAAATCCTGAACTGAGCGCAGTCCACATGGCAGATGACACAGGCACCAGGTCACAGTCGTGCAACTCTTCGGAGCTTGGTTCTTCACCGAGTCTGAGACCTGCCCAAGTTAAAACAGAGCCGGAGGAGGTGGACTTCAAGTCTGAACAGCCCCCTGAATTGAGTCCAATCCCCAAAGCAAAGCATGACACTAATGAGACTCTGTGTGAAGCAAGCGTGAGTAAAGCGTCTGAGATCCGTGGAGCTGGAGCAGGACACAGTGAAGACCATGAAACACAAGAGAATGAGGCCAGGATGAGTGAGGACCAAAATGATAATTGTTTTATTAGTTACAGAGGAGAGAAACAGCATTGCTGTTTACAGTGCGGGAAGTTCTTCAGTCAAGTCTGTAATCTTAAAACGCATTTACAAATTCATACAGGTGAGAGACCATACACCTGTACCTGGTGTGGCAAGTCCTTCACTCAGTCAGCAGACTTAAGACGTCACCAGCGTATCCATACTGGAGAGAAGCCACACCGCTGCACCTGGTGTGAAAAGAGTTTCACTCAGATAGGAAACCTTAAAAGACACCTGCGAATTCACACAGGAGAAAGGCCATACTGCTGCACCCTTTGTGGCAAGACTTTCAATGACGGAGATACGCTTAAAAAACATAAAAGGATTCATACAGGAGAAAGACCATTCCACTGCATACATTGTTCAAAGACTTTCACTGTGGCAAGCAGCCTGCAGAATCATCTCAGAAATCATTTGAGAGAGTGTAAACAATAGCATATGAATAGAGAGGACTCATGTCCTCCCTGATGTATTGCTATTGTAATGTTTACATGCTTGCATGAATCGAATTAAACTGTATTAACTGTTTTAAAAAATGTAGGGTGATGAAGAGAGGTGTCATCATCTTTGTACGTAACATGAACGCAGCTCTAATTTTATTTGTTCAGCAAGCCAAATAGCTAGGATAAACCAAATGGGGAATTCCTGATTTTTCTGAGGGCCAATATGCATAGAAAGTCCAGCAGGAGTACTTTTTCACTAGGACTGTTAAAATTTAAATATGTGAATACATTTCCTGCTGAAAATGTTTTTTTTTTCTGTTCTCAATTTGCATCATGCCTCCTTTCCAAGTGGTCATCCAATTTGGTTTGCACAAATCCAGCATTACTTAGGCAAGTTACCAGGACCAGAAATTGATCACTGCTCGATATGAGTAAACTTCTGTTGGGCATTTTTAGTGGAAAGAAGGGTTTATTTTCCTGTGGTGGGTCTCTTTAAAAAACAAAGCATATTCAACAATCTTGTAAACATTTAACCAGCTGTGTGTGGTGCTTCAGTTGTTTTGTATGTGTGTACTTGCTCTGGACCTCTTAAGATCAAGCAAGGAAACAGGACAGTGAGTTTTTTTCTTAGATTAGAGTGCACAGCTATATGTCACAAAAGTAAAGAAAAATGTTTTGATAGAAATATTTTAATTTCAATATACTGTATTGACTAAACTCTGATTTGCATATGTATTGGTGGGTATATTTTAAAGAGATTGAGATCAGTTACTTGTGACAAATTTCCACAAAAGTTTAGCTTTGTCCTGTGAATGAATTCAGTTTACTAAGTTGATAATAATGGATGAATTTGATATATTAAAACAGTTATAATATTTACTTGTTGGGTGTCATTGATTAAATTTGTAATTAGGGAGTTCTGTGGCTGTCAATGGCCCATCAAGGGTCTTGCCATACTTGTTCAACTTGTGATTTCATTTGTTGCTGATAAATACATTATTTGTTTATTCTCTGTCCACACCATAATTGGTAAGACTGAGAAATAGCTTTTTATTGTGTTCCCCACTTGCAGAGGTTATGTTAGGTTACATCCTATTGTCCTATTTTGTTCTCCCCTCTAAGAACTGCACAGCCTAATGTCCATTGGCTATGCGTTTATAATGGTTATCTGAATTACAATTCTGCTGGAGTGTCAGTGTCTGTCTCGTATCTGTGTTTTCAAAGCTGGCGTGTTAGTCCTCTTCTTTTGTCTTCTCTGTCTGTTGTTGAGCTGGGGCTTGGCCTCCCTCTTGAGCAGTGGGAGTGTAACCACTGCCCAAGATGTGGACCCTGTGTCCAAGTGACTGAAGAGAAGCAGGAGCTCTCTGAACAGCTCAGGACCAGAGGGAAAGGGAGCTCAGATGCTTGCCATTTCATCACATATTATCAGAGTTTGGTCCTGTGTGTGTGTCCAACGAGCCTGACAATCGTGATGATGTGTAATGCTTTAAATTGGGCCGTGATCATAAGTTAATAAACATAGCAGACATTTGAAAGGTACGGTTTGAGAAAAGTGAAAATGGGGATATGCTACACAAAGCCTGTCTATATAGAGTAGAGCTAGAAAGCCTACACACCCTTTCAAAATCTTATTTTTATTGCTTCGAAGCCTGAATTGAAAACCAATTAAATCCGATTTTCTTCCACTTCCATTCATACATGGTAACCCACATCATCAAAGTAAAAAGAAAAGGCAATACATTTTTGAATATTAATTTAAAATAGAAAAAGTCAAACACTTTGGCTGCATAAATTTACACAGCTGCTATAATGGGAGTTCTAATTGTGCTGAGGTTGAAGCAGTCAGTTCATATAAAATTATGAATTATGTCTTTGTTGAGCCTCATGGGTCTCAAAATGCTTTACATATAGTTATATGAATTATGTAAGAAGATGCGTTTGCAAATCAAAATTGCAGTAGAGCACAGAAAATGAGTAGCCTCAGCCTTTTCACACTTGATGAAATGCAAAAAATGGCAGAGAAGCTCTCTACTTGTGTTACACTCCAATACAACAGGTGGCGGTAATGTATTTAATTCAGCTGCACTCCCCTGAAAACTCAATAGAAGAATATGAAGCTTCGTCACATGACGAGGAAGTGAGGAACGCTGCGTAAATAGTTGTCAGTCTCGGAAGACGGAATTGTGTTTGGTCCTTTATATTAGATATATTTATCTGGAGATCAATGTAAAAATGACTAAATTACGGCTTTTAAATGCCTACCTTACTGAGCGTTTAATGGTGGCCGTGCGGGAGATACTGGAGGTGGTGGAGGGCACGGTGTCGGAGTTTCAGGAGGAAGCTGCACGGACACACAGAGAGAACGAGAGTCTGAGACGGAGGCTACGGGAAGTCGGATACGACACAGAGGCAGATTGGCCGGGTGAGTGGAGAGAAGCTATGATGAAGATCGGAGTGCCACGGAAAGAGGGGACCTGGGACCTTTATTTTCGGATAAAAAAAACCGAATACTTAGATGGGAAATAGCAAAACGCTTATTTCTGAAATTGTCCATTGTTTTTATTCTCATATGTTGAGCATAATGAATTCCGCTTAGTTTTAGTGTCATTTAAGATCGCTAGCTAGATAACAGGTTAATTACCTGATGGCTAACTACCTTAGCTAAGAGGACAGGTATTACACGTTACAAAATGAAGGTCTTTAAAAGCCTGAAAGTATTTGGTGCACATATTATTCCGAGTGCATCTGGGTCCAGTTCTCTACTTATCAGACTAGAGAACAACCAAAGCGGAGTTCTGTGGATCAAAGCTTTTGGCCCACTTTTATACTGTAGATCACGTTCACCTTTTTATGCGTTGTAGGTAGGTTAACCCCCACCGTGTCGCAGTGTTGTTAATATCGTGCTGAAAACTGCCTCCCATGACGACGGATGTAGATGAATTCACAAAAGAAATGATGCGGCAGTTCAACGCAGTGTAGCCTGTGAACTAGGCAATTAGGAGATCCTCATAGAACATTGCTTAAGCACTTAAGTCACGCACTGTCATGTTCATACACAAGGGGGAAGGCACCAAAAAGCGCAGTAATTTTTTTTTTCTCTGCTGCCATAGATTAGGGTAGGTGTGTGGGTTATTGTGAGATGTGCCTTTCTAGGTCTGGCCTCTTGAGGGCTCTGCAGCCCTCAGGCCTCTCTCTCTGACGTACAGTAGGGAGACGGAGCTTGACATTCCACTCAGGTTTGCCTCAGTTAAAAGCAGTGTCCTGGTTTTGTGTCCTCTGACGCTCTAGCTTTGCTGATCAGTACGTGCGCACTAGAGCATGCTGGCACCATGCTTTTTGCATACGTTAGACTCACACCAAAGATGAGGGGCCACTGCTCTAATAACAATATTAGGAAAGAGAGGCTACACCATTGCTTTTTTGTCATGATCCCAATAAGTTGCCTGACATAAATCACTCTGCAAATCCTTTTTGCATTTTGGTTTTATTTGCCAAAGAACCATAAAATGCTGCAACCGAAATTTATTTACCTCCAGGTGCTCAGTGTCAGAGGGGTGAGATTGCGTCTTAGAAGTATGTCATTGAAACGTCCATAAGGGCTAAGAGCTGCTGTTAATAGTAACTTGTCTTTCCTCTCCCTCTCCTCTCTTTCTCTGGCTTCATCTGTCTGTAGTTCTTTCCTCGTCCCTCCCCTCAGGAGCTGCCCACTCTCCCGCTGAGCAGCAGCACTATGAGCAGGACTGGAGCTGCAGTCTGAAGGCAGACACAGAGCTCACAGTGAATGAGGATAAACAAGTGCTGTCTGAGCAGCAGAGGACCAGCCACAGGGAAGAGTTATGTGATCCAAACGTGTCGGTTTCTACAGGACTCGGTGTACTAGCCTCTCACAGCACAGATTCATTAACAACTCCTTATGTGAAAACTGACCATGACCAGGATTCCATTCCACCACAAGATCATTTCAAGGTACAGATTGTCAACACTGTACATGCGCCTTTGTCGCCCAGCACTGTGACTGATTTGATTAAAACAGAACCTGAAGAGGTTTACTGTGGCGTGTCAGAAGCACCCACTGAATCTGTTGATCCTGTTGGTTCAGAGTGCAGCAGAAAGAAGAGTCTGGATGTAGACAGTGTGAACAGTGTGGCGGGTGGACCCGTGTCACAGCCTGAAATTGAGCAGCCGAAAGGGAAGCCGAGAAACGTCAACGGAAAGCGATCACATCCCTGCCCCCAGTGTGAAAAGACTTTCAGTCACGTGTCTCGTCTGAAAATACACTTGCGAATTCACACAGGAGAGAAGCCATACAGCTGTGCTTTATGTGGGAAATGCTTCAATAATGATGGCACATTAAAAAATCACCAACGAGTTCATACAAATGTGAGACTTTATAGCTGTAAAGAGTGTGGGATGAGTTTCAAGGATGCATACACCTGTAAAAAACATCAGCGAGTTCACACAGGAGAAAAGCCATACTGTTGCATTCACTGTGGCAAGCATTTCAATGAAATAGGTAATCTCCAAACTCATATCAGGACACACACAGGAGAGAGACCATTCTGCTGCAGTGTGTGTGGCAAGTGTTTCAGAGAGTCAGGAAAACTTAAGAAACACTTCAGAATTCATACAAAAGAGGACTCATTTTTGGATTCGCTGTAAGGATATATTCTGCAAGGTGGACATTTAAAATCCATGTGAAAATTTGTGTAATAAGGTGATTAATCTCTATGACTGAAGTGGTTTGAAAGAATTCCTTACTGTTACAGTGATGGTTTAACAGCCATTTATTTCCAACTTACTTATTAAGGACATTTTTATTCTTCTTTGGTGGAGACAAGTAGACCTTTCTCTACACCAAAACACAAAATGCAGAACTCATCTCAAACAGTGTCAATACTAGGCTTGCAGTGAATGCATATTGTTTGCATATTTATGGTGACACTGGGACAAGTGTATGAAATACATTAGCTGTAGGAATCACGGTTCATAAGCTCTATAACCTTCATTTGCTACTTGTAATTGGAAGGAAGAGGGACTGATGACCCAGATGTCTGGCCGGGGGACACCAGACTGCATAATGCATTCCTGCTAGATCAACAGGGCATTTTTTACGTGTGTTTGTCATGTACAGTTTATTGTTCATCAAAGTCTAATTCAACCACAATTTTATAATTATTCCAGATGTGTCATTTTTCACCTTTACTATAGTAGTAATTCACACTCGGGAGCCTTTATTATTATTTTTTTAAGTAATAAAGCCAGGCAATTTGATGTTTTTTGTAACTAACTAACTTATTGAAGTTCCACATGAACCCCGTAATTCCTTCAACATTTCAGCAAAGAGAAATTGCTCAGACTACAGTATCTTGCTATTTCTTCTGGGCACTGGAGGCAGAAAGCAGAAATGTCAAAAGAATCATTTTCCTTTTACTCTAAAAATTTAACAAAATAACATCCTCAAAATATATATATACAAATGGATTGATTGGCCCATGATCTTTTTATTTCCTGGAGTGGGTAAATGTCAAACTCTGACACTTGGTGAGTAGAACTTGAGCCGTGTAGGGGAGAATTCTCTGCTCCTGAGATTTAATGTACTAGTAATGCAGAGATTGTCAGTGTGATTCCCTCATTGACTGCTGTTGCACTCTTGGACAAGGTGCTTAACTCTGATTGCTTTAGTAACTATCTAGCTGTGAAACTGGATATCATTAAAAATTGTAAGCTTTGTAAACTGGTCTGGATAGGAGGAGTAAAATTTTAATGAGCCATTCCCTTTGGTGATAAAAGGGTTGAGAGGCTAGTTTTATGCCTACTCCTGTGGTTCCTCTTTATACCTTCCAAACCTCTTGCCAGCATTCAGTCTTACTCCTCCAGTTAGCTCTCAAGCTTGCATCAGCTAAAGCTTTTGATACGTACAAACTACAGCAGCGGGTGTCATAAGGAATACTGGCAAAAGTCACATTACTATTCAGCATCCTCAGTGCGCTGCCTACAGGCACGTTTAGAATTAACTTTACAGTCTGTTTTCACAGTGGCGAGAGCCTTACGTGTCAGATCATTTTCAAAGGGAAAGCGATTGACGTCTAGGAGCTTTTGTGCTCTGAAACAGCAGGTGGATGTAGCAGCCCAATTCAGGTTGCTGCTCCAGCTCTCAGTTTACACTCAGTAAGCCTACTGCTGTTGTGCTAAGATAAATTATGTAATGGACCAAGATATGGAAGTCTGATTTAAAAATTCTCTGAGTTTTGATAAATGATCAGTGAGTTAGCACAGCTTTTGTTATCTCTGTACATGCTCCTTATACCTAACAGGTCTCAGATAAAGTGTACACTACACTGACCATTTTTTGTCATCTCTGCCCAGCCATTTAATCATTTTAACAAATTCAACAGGAAAGCTGAAAGCTTTTGTAATCAGCTGTCTTTTTTTAGTTTGCATTTTTAATGACCAATGCACAATACAGCTCTTCAATCACAGGACTGTACACTTTTTTTTACGTTTAATTTGTTTCACTATTGAAAAAGATGGAATTAGAAAAGCCAAAATATCAGTCTTTCATTACAGGAAAACCGAATTCAGTAAGATTCATCACAGACAATGGCTTGGTGTGAAACCTTTACAAAACATTACAATAAATACAAGGGAATGTCAAACAGATTTCATTCATTTACAGAGGAGATCAAGTGCCATAATGTAAATGTGTTCACTGCACATGTGTTTAACCTCACTGACATAACAAGAAAACCAACATAGTCTGAATTAGTGTTGATGTAGGTTAATCGTCCATACATTTTATTTTATATTAGTTTATTGTTTTGGGTTTTTTTTGTACAGGCTAGACTAAGTCTCTATGTATGTATGTCTATAATCATATAATCTCTATATGATTATGAACAATAAGATATAACTGTACAATAAGAAGTGGGTCTACTTTATAATTACCTTTATCTGAACGTGGACGATAGTGGATTCACGCTTTTCGCAGCGGAGATTCCGAGAGTTGGTGTTAAACTCCACAACAGCAGGGGGCACTAACATACAACTGATCACACGATGCCAAAGCTTCACCCCGTAACGAGGAAGGGAGCCCCGCTAAATAATTGCCTTTAAATCTTTGGCCTTAAGGAGCTGATGGACGTATCAGGAGGTTGGTGCAAAAATGACTAAACTTCAACTTTTAAACGCCTACCTTACTGAGCGTTTAATGGTGGCCGTGCGGGAGATACTGGAGGTGGTGGAGGGCACGGTGTCGGAGTTTCAGGAGGAAGCTGCACGGACACACAGAGAGAACGAGAGTCTGAGACGGAGGCTACGGGAAGTCGGATGCGACACAGAGGCAGATTGGCCGGGTGAGTGAGCAAAGATAGCGCACTGAAGACAGAAGTGCGTCGTAAAAGGGAAAGCGTTTGTCCGTGTAAAGCTCGGAGGTGGAATTTTAGAAACAGCGCTGAAATCACTAAATCACTAAAACACTAAATTCTAAAAATTCCCCGTAGTTATGTTCACAAATAGCATATAAACCCAAACGTCAAAATGTTCCTTCCTATATCAAACACTAGATGTCTGAACTCATAAGCACACTTGTTGCTTCATGTCATCAATGTAGATAACACTTGCCGTTATCTTTAATTTAGGTCTTCTTACCATAACCTCTAACAGTGCTTATTTGGCAATTCATGAAAAACTTGGTGGCATTTGTATGAAATAGTGACTCTTTCTGTCTGAGGTAATGTGGGTTAAATAGATGGATCAAGGTGTGAGGTGACAAAATATTGATATTAATACATTGCGGCAGTGCTATTTTTGCAAATAAGTACATACTGACATAGGAAGGATATATGATTTGCTTGTGAGTAGCTTGGCGTGGTTGTATGGCGAAAGCATTTTTCTTAGCGATGAGTAGACACTGGTCTTTCCTCACTTTCTCCTTCTCTCTCTCTCTCGCCTCTTCTGTCTGTCTCTTTTCTCTCCCATTTATTTTCTTTCTTCCTTCTTCCCCTCAGGAGTTACACGCTCTCTGTCTCTCTCAATCTCTGAGGGAAGGTCCCCCGCTGCGCGGCAGCACTATGAGCAGGACTGGAGCTGCAGTCTGAAGAAAGACACAGAGCTCACAGTGAATGAGGATAAACAAGTGCTGTCTGAGCAGCAGAGGACCAGCCACAGGGAAGAGTTATGTGATCCAAACGTGTCAGTTTGTACAGAACTCTGCATACCAACCTCTCATAGCACAGATTCATTAATGACCCCTCCTTATGTGAAAATGGAGCGTGATCAGGATTCCATTCAACCCTCAGAACATTTCAAGGTACAGATTGTCAGCACAGCCGGTGTATACTCATCACCCAGCACTGTGACTGATTTGATTAAAACAGAACCTGAAGAGGTTTACTGTGGCGTGTTGGAAGCACCCACTGAATCTTTTGATCCTGTTGGTTCAGAGTGCAGCAGAAAGAAGAGTCTGGATGTAGACAGTGTGAACAGTGTGGCGGGTGGACCCGTGCCACAGCCTGAAATTGAGCAGCCGAAAGGGAAGCCGAGAAACGTCAACGGAAAGCGATCACATCCCTGCCCCCAGTGTGAGAAGACTTTCAGTCACATGTCCCGCCTGAAAATACACTTGCGAATTCACACAGGAGAGAAGCCATACAGCTGTGCTTTATGTGGGAAATGCTTCAGTCATGACGCCACATTAAAAAATCACCAACGAGTTCACACGGATGTGAGACTTTATAGCTGTAAAGAGTGTGGGATGAGTTTTAAAGATGCGTACACCTGTAAAAAACATCAGCGAGTTCACACAGGAGAAAAACCATACTGTTGCATTCACTGTGGCAAGCATTTCAATGAAGTAGGTAATCTCCAAACTCATATCAGGACACACACAGGAGAGCGGCCATATTGCTGTACCCTGTGTGGTAAATGTTTCAGGGAATCAGGAAAACTTAAGAAACACTTCAGAATTCATACAAGAGAGAGCAAAAATACTTGAATTCAGTGTAAGGACATATTAAGGTATGGACATTTGAATAAAGTAATTAATTGTTGACTCTGAAGTGCGTGGCTTGAGGTATTTGATTTTTAAATAATAATGACTTAACAAAAGCTTACTAGTCAGGACAGGAAGTATTTCCAGTCCACCAATTCATAAAGGTAAAATGTTATTGTATCTTTGAATGACATAAAGTGCCTGTTTTTTGCTACATGGACATGAAAAGGCAGTATGAAATGTTGTGAATGGACAGTGCAGGTGTATTTGTGGTGGCACTGTGAGCAATGCATGAAATGTGTTTCCTGCAAGAATCATGCTTCGGAAGCTGTAGCACCTTAGGTTTCTTGCTTCCCCTCATATGGGCTGAATAGTGACCCATGGCCATCTTACTGATAAACAGCATGCACAATGCATTCCTGCTTAACCAGCTTCTCAGAAAGGTATCCTAAATGTACCCTTAATCATATACAATGCATTCTCGCTTCATAAAGTACCAACTCCTGGCACACAGCTCATTAGATATTTGTTGAACATATTATAGAAGAAATCTGAGATTGTTTTAGAATTAAAGAGTTAATTTGTACTGATAAATCAGAGGGATTAAGAGAGGAGTACTCAGAATCATCCTCATTTCAATTTCATAAAAGCATCGTGACACTTCTACCGTCATCCATCAGATTGTGAGTAAATGCAAACATTTGGTGAGCTGCCTTGCTCATTTGCATATAACCTAATGTAATGTGGACTTACGCAAGTGGGAACAGAATCAGCACTTGACTAGTATTTGGACTTGATTATCTGGAATGCGAACAGTGGTACATACAGCTAAGGTAGGTCAGCGGGAACATTACATTACATGATTGTCATTTAGCAGATGCTCTTATCCAGAGCGGCTTACATCGGTTACAATTTTGCATGCTATCCACTTATACAGCTGGATATTAACTGAGGCAATTGTGAGTTGATTACCTTGTCCCAGGGGTACAACAGCAGTGCCCTAGTGGGGAATCAAACCAGGAACCTGGTTTGCTCACACTCACTGGTCTGGGAGTGTTGTGAGCCTGGTCTGACACTGTTGCCTGTTTAAATTGAATGGATACACTTATGTTCTATTGTGACGGATGTCACTCTGGATAAGAGTGTCTGGTAAAAACATGTAAGGTAACATAATGTAATGAGCCTTTCATTTATAAATCCTGCTCCCTACTACCACACTGCTACACTGCCACCCCAGTAGTGGTTTAGCCATGTTGTGCCTAGCTGTAGAACTGGATTTCAGCCATTTCTGATGGAGATGATTTTGAATTGTGCTTAATTACAGCAGCAGCCATCTGCTGGAGTGTTTCTGAGAGGAGCCTCAGGCTGGAAGAAAGAATGCAAGCACTTCAGAGCTGCGTTTTTTTTTTTTTTCTTTTAACAATGATGCAGCAGCACCATTTCTAATGAGCCAGATTTTAATGAATCATTTATGATGTTGGTGATACGAGGGCTGTGAAGCTAGTTTTACACCTCCTCTGCAATGCCTCTTTACACCTGCCAAACATTTAGCCAACATTCAGTCTTGCTCCTGTAGCTCTGAGGCAGGGAGCCTTGAATCAGCTACGGCTTTTTTATCTGCAGAGAATGTGGCAGCAGGTGTCTATATTCACATTACCATTCACCATCCTCCCTGCGCTGCCTACAGGCACATTTAGAATTGAATTGACAGTCGTCTGAGTTACAAAGACCGTACATTAAGGGCCTTTCTCACCGTCGGCCTCCTGCAGTTTCTGTTTCTCCAATGCCAGCCCTCTCTCCATCCCTCTGTGGTAGACTCTGCGCCTTCAAAATGTCAGAAGCCCAGGCTGTTAATGCTTTAACATTTGTTAATGCACTTGTTTTTCCTTCTTAAACTCAAACGCATAATTCTGAAAGCTTTTTTTTTTTTTTAAATAATCTTAAAATGCATATTGCATGTGTCTTTATTTTTTATCAAAGCAACTCAGTCACCCTGACACATTTTTTTGGTCATCTTCTAAATGGAAAATGCTTGTAAACTTGTAAACTATGTTAATATGGCTGCTGTTCCATCATACTCGCATGGCACCATAGTTTTCTAATCATCTGCCACACAAACTCTGCAGAAGCCAGTGGATTCCCCTGGTCTGTTAAGAAAATGAAATTGCCGGTATACTTAGGCATAGGTTATATAAATTTTATTTTTTAACAGTCAGGGCAAAAGTGCAAAATGCAAAAAAATTTGGGCCTCTTATTTTGCTCTGTCAGGTCAGGCCCATTCTGTTTCTGCAAGTATTGCATAAAAAAGCCCTTCTTGTGCAGTATTCCTAAATGCATGATGTGTAAGAAATAAGTAATTACTTACTTTAAATCATTGCCCAGAGGCACAGCGCACTGCAGTTACAGTAATTACAGGTCTTGGATTTGGAGAATTACTGTTTTTGAGACTGCGAAGATAAAAAGCTGCATCTCACTGCAGTGTTGCTGTGCTGCTCCTTTTGCAAAGCCTCAGGAAACCTCAGGGTGGCAGCAGTGTGGAATATTTGAGTCAAAGGTTTGGGCTCAGTGAGAATGAGGAGGTCTTAGAGGGGCATAACTTGCTTCTGGGGATGGACAAACTGAATTTAGGGATGCTTTTCCCACATTGTTCTCTTGTTGTTAAATCCAACCTCTTTGTCTGTAAAGTGGAATGGTCATTGCAACATATATATTTTTGATTTCTTGTGTGCGTGTCCTACACATTTGCAACCGGCTAAAAGACTACAACGGCTGTTTAGTCAGGGTACATGCCACATTCAAGGGTGCAGCAGGTATTTGCCAGTGCATGGATGGGTAATCTCCTTGGAAAACCATTTTTCCCTGGGGAGTTTTCATCCCTCTGAACCTGATGCTAAGAAACTTTGATCAGTCTGGTTTATTTTTCAGTAAGAGAGTTTTGAGTGAGAAATTTTAAATTCTCATGACTCCTTGAAATTATTAAATATCCCAAATCGAATCCCTCATCAAAGTCCTGTTCAATCATTTCTACAGTATCTACCTTAAGCTTCTACACTTCTACACTACATTCTTAATTTATTGACAATTATTGAGTTTTACTAAATATCTTTAAAAGCAGACACTCTGAAAATGTTCTAAAGCCTATTTCTCCTAAACACTGCAAAATTTTACAACTCACAAAAGTCATTTTTATTAATATCATTTACAGACCAGTTAAAAAAAAAAAACAACCTGGTAAATATTAAGAACATTGAAGAAAAATCCTCATGGGATTGACTGTACAAATAGAGTGGGTATTGGAGTATGTGTATTTTTCAGTGTCTGTACATTCCATATATACATACATACATACATACTGGTGTGTAGTCTCTGTCTGCCAGCCTGGAGTGAAGAGTGAAGAGAACACTAAGTCATGTTAACTGATGGGTGTTGTGACACTGCTGAATCACTCAGCTGGGAAGGAGCCAAATATGGGGGGTCGGGGTGGGCGGGGGAGGGGTGTTAGATCCTTGGATGAAAACTGTTTTATCGTGAGCACAGATTCCATCAGCTGCTAACATATCAGCCATATCTGTGACTACCACCACAACACTACTATTCATGACTCATTGCAGTAGGCTTTACCCAGCTCTGAGTTTAATATTATTCAGTATGAATGTTTTTTTCATGCTTGATCTGACTGGAGCTGGGGTCGTATTGCCAGATTTATATGGCAAAAATAACATTCACACAGTTATAAATGTATTTACCGCATTCCAAATTTATTTGATATTACAGAAACACCTGGCATAAGGGCAAATATTACCACGCTCAAGAACAGAACAGTACAAAACCATCAATGTAAACACTCAATTGACGTTATTATAAATTCACATTCATACATTAAGACATGCATTGTAATCAGCACTGTGATTCACCAGTGTGAGGAACAGGTTTGTGTGAATCAGTATTTCGCTCCATTGATATAAAGGAAGAGTGCAACTCATGCTGCACGGACACAACAGCCAAACCGCAGGTTACTTTAATGAGGGATTCAGTATATTACTTTACTGTAATAATAATAACAATAATAATGGTGATAATAACAACAAATCTGTATTATTATATAATTTCAGCATGACCATCCACTCTCTGCATTAAAATTATGGAGTGCATTGTATATGTCAAAAGTAATATTTTGATAATGATTTAGTTAATGTTTTGCATACATACAGTCAACATGGAAAAATCAACAATTATGATTACTTTTAGGAATGAATAACCATAATGCGCAGTGCTTGATGGCAAATTGTTAATGACAATATTTGTCCTTTAAAACTGTCTTACAGTTTTTCTTGGAAGCATTCTATAAACAATAATAATGAAACATTGAGCAGATGGAGTGAGGAGTGAGTGGGGAAACAATGATGAGATACAAATCATTGCAACCAAGCAGACTGATAGAATCAAACAGGATAGCACCCTTAAAAAATGTTCATTGAGCAACACAGAAAAATCATCAAGATAATGAATGAATCAAAAAAATATATATATGAATGAAATAATTTCTTGAGTTTATCTGAGGATCTATATAATTGAGGAAACTAACAAACAAACAAAACACATAAACTGAGAAGGTGGAGCAATACGAAGTCTGGAAGGGAAAAGTCTCAGTGATAGATCGCAATGCATCATAAACTGTAACATGCAGAGACAAAACTTCAACGGTCTCTCTGTGGTAATTGCATGTGTATCCCAGCCACTTGCACCCTTTACGCTTCACTTCTGAAGTCAATCGTGGCCAATGGAAAGACGGTGTGTCCTGTCAATTCAGTCATGGTAGGTGGATCTTGGCAGCTCATTGGTCAGCGTGTGCCACCGCTCCACCTTCTTTCCTTTGTTATTCAGACAGTCCATCCAGTGTCTGAGTGCATTTCCCTGCGATTGACAGCCCAGAGACACTCCACCTAGCACACACACACTGCCATTATTATCATTAGAAATATTATATGTCATAATAACAGCAGTGTTCATCATTAACCCCAATGATGACTCATCTCTTATGCATATGTTAGTTACAATTCTTGTATTAATACTGATTACAAATGTAAATATTCAAAGCACATTGAAACTATTATTGCAGCGAACAAGCCATTACAAATGATAGCAGTTATGTGTTAATACCAAAAAGAATTACTATAATAAAACAGGATAATTCAGACTATGGCATTAATCTACAACCCCATAATCAATGCAGCAATGTTAGCTGCTAGAAATAACTGTAACAGCAGCCCATCTCACCTATAAAGTCATTAGACCTGCCCAGGTCATAGTCCCAGACTGTGACCTCCAATGTCTTATTTCTCAGCTCTGAGAGAGAGATCTCATAGAAAAACTCCTGTGTAGGAGGAAACATATAAAATGGAATGAGAGAAAAAAATATGAGACTGAGAAATACCACTTTTAAAGCCAAGAATAAAAGCCAGTTTCCAAGGTCTTGGATATTAGCCTGACTGTCTTGAATAACCATTGCTGGATTTCTGAAGTGGTGCACACATTGTTAATTTCAGATGTCTCTCGATTTTATTCTGGATTTTGAAGCTCTCATTGGTTAAAGAATGCCTTACAGAGTAAAAAGTGAAGGTTTATCTGTCGGTGTATTCTTATGTATTGAATTGAATTGGCAAGATATTAAAATGAACTTTGCCTGTAATAAAAGGGAAAATGTTAAGGATATAAATGTTAAATGTTAAAATGTTCAAAAATAAAAAAATACAATCTGTGTAGCAGCAATGCAAATGAATATGTTCAAGATTATACAAATGAGAGCTAAATAATAGCAAAATAAAATGAAAATATTGTGCAATAAGTCAAGAACAATTGAGATTTTTTACGAGTCAATGCATGCACATACAGTATATATATGTATACATTATATATATATACATATATATACATATATATACATTGCATTTGTGTGATTGTGTGTTTTAATGGTATACTGGCTGTACATGGGGACCATCAGATAGTCTCTTAATAGATTACTGAAAAGTACTGAAAAATTTCTCTCTACAGACAAATTCTGTCCAAAAAGATGTTTACGGCCACAGAACAAGATGGTGAAATGACACTGACCCCCAGAGACAAAGCCGAAGCAGAGTACAAAACAAACTTATGCACAAACATCAGGCGATTTACCTCATTAAATTCTGGGTTGAGAGTCTTTTTTATGACAGCGGTTTTGTGCTTGGATTTCTTGTGTAGGTCTGGCTTAAGGTATCTGCGATGGAGAAAAGGGGAAAGAGGTGCGGAGGGGATTACATTGCTGTCAGAGGCAGGATGACAGACACACAGAGACACGTGCACGCATTTTTATTTGCTGTCTTCTGCCTTTGTGGAGATGCCCCACTGATTTCCATGAAATTTTGATCTGCTGTATTTAACTGTAGTTTACACAGAGCACACACACACATCCACCCACCCACCCACGCATGCACAGACACACGCGCACACACTGACACACACACACGCATACACAAGCACCATGTGGAGACTTGGCTTTGATCAAGAGCACTCTGTGGTGAGAAAGAGGAAGAGAGGGAGAGATATAGAGAGAGAGAAAAAGGGGAGGGAGAGAGAAGGGAGACAGATGTGTGCGTTTGTGTATGTGTGCATGTATGCGTGTGTGTGTGTGTGCGCGTGTGCGCGTGTGTGTTTGTGCGTGTGTGCGTGTGTGTGTGTGTGTGTGTGTGTGTGTGTGTGTGTGTGTGTGTGTGTGTGTGTGTGTGCGCGTGTGCGTGTGTGCGTTTGTGCGTGTGTGTGTGTGTGTGTGTGTGTGTGTGTGTGTGTGTGTGTGTGTGTGTGCGCGTGTGCGCGTGTGCGTGTGTGTGTTTGTGCGTGTGTGTGTGTGTGTGTGTGTGTGTGTGTGTGTGTGTGTGTGTGTGTGTGTGTGTGTGAGTGTTTGTGTGCATGCATGTGTGTGGTGGCTGGTGGGTGGGTGGGTTTGCGCAGTGTGTGTGGGGGGGTTGCTTGTCTGTTCGTGTACCATCTTTGTTTTTTTGCCTTGGGAAAAATAACTGGTTGGGAACCTTCATCTAAAGAAATGACAAGAGACAGAAAGAGTGAGTGGGAGAGAGAGAGAAGGCGAGAGATGTGTGTTGTTGTTTTTAAACACATTACAGTGTCCGGTTTCCTTTACTTATATTGCTCTGGCCCTCCTCCTCCTCCCCAGCTCTCTCACTTTCTCTTTTTACTGTTTACAAACTAGTCACAGCCTTATCATGAAACTGACAGAACTGTCGCCTTTCCACTTTTCCAGTCATTCGTTTTTCTCTCTGCTTCTTTGTTCCTCCTTTCTCTCTTACACTATCTTTCTCCAAACACCTCTCTCCCACTTCTTCATCTTGGCACCCTCTTCCTCTTCCCTTTTCAGCGCTTCCCTTAACACCGCTTAACTCCACTTGTCTCTTACCCTCTGTATCTCTCAGTCACTCCACCCCTCCCACCACGCCAGCTCCTCTCCCTCTCTCTGAATGTGTGTATATCTCTGACTCACACACCCCTCTCCTCTCCTCTGTTCTTCTTTCTCCGTCTTTTCAATTTGAGCCCTATCTCTCGTGCAACCTGGTCTACCCCAAAACTTTTTCTCCTCTTCCTTCTCTGGTGTGTTCATGTGGGTCTCTGCGTCTGCCCCGCCCTCCTCCTCCTCCTCCTCCTCACGTTTTGACGTAGGGGTCGGAGAAGCCGTTGACGTCCATGGCGGCCAGGTGGGCACAGCGCTGGACCCCCACGCACAGCCCGCTGCGCGCCCCCTCCTTGGCCCCACCTCCCTCACCGTCCTCCTCGGCGGGCGGGGGCAGGAACTGCAGGGAGAGCAGCAGCCGCCCCCTCTCCTCCAGGTTCCTCTGCAGCTCATTCTCCCACTGTGAGGGAGAGGAAAGGAGGAAAAGGGGCGGAGTGGTGGAGGGGAGAGGGGAGGTGGGGGGATTCCGGTTAATATGGCGCATGTAAATACCGTGTAGTACTGCAAATTAACACTGACATTGAGAGGAAGACAGAGAAAGAGGGTCAGCATGGTTTTTTTTTGTGGCAATGAATTCAACAACCCTTGTAATATGTACTGCAGAAACAGATCACTGTAGGACCTCTAGCTGTATTGCCCTTGCACAATGTGTATGTATATTCAGTACTATGTAATGAAAAACACATGTCTGCACAAAGCTCCATTGGCCATTTCATTTATTACAGCAAATGTATTATATATTATTATTATTATTGTAGCATTTATTATAGAACTGCCATCTCCCTATTTCTGTGAAGTAGCGCTGGCTTTGCCACTTTTTCTCTTTGTTTCTGTTCCCTGTCACTCTGTTTATGATCTCATCATTGACACTCGCACAGAAACAGAAGACAGGTCATTATTGATAATGTGATCATCTCTCTCTCTCTCTCTCTCTCTCTCTCTCTCTCTCTCTCTCTCTCTCTCTCTCTCTCTCTCTCTCTCTCTCTCTCTCCCTGCTCTCTGGCCCACACACCTACAGTCTCCCTCTCTTGCCATCCTTCCCTCATCCCCCTCCCATTTCTGTGCCAAACCTCAGGGCCTCATTAATACTGATGCTGTGTAGGCTGTCTGAATACTGATTCACCCTCTCTCTTTTCTGTCTTTCTCTCTCTTTCTCTCTCACTCTCTCTCTCTCTCTCTCTCTCTCTCTCCTTGTATGTGCTCTCACTGTGCTGTGATGTCCAGAGTGGTCAGCCAGGCTCTCTTGTTGAACACCCATCTGAGTCTGCCAGCTTGTAGGCCCATTGGTATAATTGTAATGCATTGCTTGCACCCGAAACAGCGACACTCTAAAATGAATACAAATGAACAAACGGCCTCATGAGGAGACAGAAAGACAGATGGTACAAGCAACAAGGAACTAAGATGGACAAACATACCAATAGGTGAGAGATCAAGGCTAGCAGACATACCAACGAGCAGACGACAGACATGGAGACAGGCTGATTGTAAGACCAGGCTTGAGGTGATTTAATTACATATTTCAATACTTTCCCCCTATTGCACAGTTCATGTGTAAGAATATAAACATAAATAATCCATCCAAAACCTAAATATACAGTAGATCTGTTTTGGGGTAATTACAAGTCAGTTTTCATCCAATGGTAAATATTAACTAAATGTGTCTGAATCCAAAAGCAAATAACCCCCTTTAATAACTTGTACTCACATTTTCATTCCCTAATTACTGAACAGAGTGTTATGTAATTCATTCAGCTATTGTATAATGTTTGGTCCATTGACCGGCCCATCACCCATCACTGATTCTCCTATCACTGCCTCCTATTACTGCCTTTGTCCCTCTCTCTGATGTTCTGCCCCATGTACCCATGCCGTAAACCAACTGCTGACTGCCAGTATGCCGTGCCGACTCATCTTTTTCTACCCTGTAATTTCTTAATCCCTTGAAACTCTGAAATCACCCTGCTTCCTCACTTCCTTTCTTCCCCGAACAAGAAAGAGCTGCCCATCACCTGCTCTTTGCTTTCCCTCCCTTTCAATGTGGATTTCATTCCTGCCACTCAGCACAATGCTGCTTTTCGATCCGTCACCGACCGCCTTTTTTACTGCTCAAGTAGATCATCTTCTGTTTTAATTACCCTTGATCTCTCATCTGCCTTTTGACACAGTAGATCAATCCGTTCTTGTCTCTACTTTTTGGCTGTTTGGAAATATGTGGCACCTCTGATGCTTTGGTTCTCTTCTGTCGCCGATCACAGTTATCAGGTCTCCTAGAGACGTTCTTTAAACTGTCTCCACAGATTTGTCAGGTAACATGTCATCATGTTTCTTGGTCCTCTCACTGCCTCTCCTGCCTTAACACTTCTGTGCATGGAGTACACAGCTATTTCTCTTGTTTCCCTTTTCTGTTTCCCAAGTCTCCTCTCAGGTGTCCTAAACTTAATCCTCCTATTTCTTCCCCTTCCGTCAGCCTGTGTGTGTGTGTTGGTTGGGGGAAGGAGGGGTGTCTCTTAGAAATTTGTACCTGCTTCTATCAACATATAAGCATTTCACTTACTGTTCACACTTTTTTCTATGAATGTCACATTTTATGTGACACTCATAGAATGACAGAATGTATCCATTTCTATCAACAAATCCTTGCTCTTCTTGTCAAAATTTCTGCTATTTTTTGCCTAAAGTATTGCTGTTATACCATCCCTGGCCTTATCCACTTTTGTGCTCTGCATCCTCTTTGATAAATGCAGATTGCATTGTCTTTCCTCTCTTCCTCACTTCTCTCATGCCACTCCATTACTCATTTCCCTTTACAGGCTCTCTATTGCTGCTTGAATTCACTTCAGTCCTCCCAGCCCTGGCTAAAAACTGTAATAAATGTCCTTTATATTCAATGCATCATCTTCTCCTGCACTTCCTCTCGTCTGATGAGATCACCATCTATTGGTAGACTGCGTCTTTCATCTCATCATCAGATGTAATTTGTTATTCAAGATTTTGTTTGATATTGTATTTCTCACTGTTATTAATGTCTCACGTATTGTATGTTACCCTGAATAAAACATTAAGTGAAATAAAAGTGCAATTTGAGTCGGGATGCCTGAAATATTCAACTGCGAGGCAAATGCACTGAGGTTTCCCCACGTTTATCTCTGAGAGCTAGAGGGATGGGAGGAGGGAGGGAGAGGGTACCTCTCTCAGGTAGCAGGAGATCCCGCGTAGCGCCGTACTCATGGCGGTAGGAGATGGAAGCTGAGGAGGAGAGAGGAAAACAAGGGGTTAATTGTGCTCTGTTAATCATTCACTGCTACACTTACTGCAAGAGACATTCTGCATGACCCAAGGCAATATTTCTGGGGTCTGGTTCTGGATGCAACACTGATGTGGTATATTGAATGCATTGTAGTTTGGTCTGAAGTTGAAGCTAAGGCAATAGCAATAATATAATATACACATTATAATATAATGTATTGTAATATATATTATAACATGATATAACTATGATTATCATTATTTTGGAATTGCATGCCTATATATTAGATGCCTGTACAGGTTATAGCAGCCATAGTGAGGACCTGTATAGTGAATAGACTCAATACTGATGGCTAGTCATTGCCGAATGGTGATTAGAGGTTACAGTGGTAAAGCATTCCTGCAAGCCTCTGCTGCATGGCAGAGAAGCGTTTTCCCTCTCAGGGGGAACTACTTTGGCCTTGCCCCGAACCCTGTCCCCTGTTCCCCTCACTCACAGGAGGCGGGTGCTCCAGACAGATGTTGTAGTGCTTAGGCTGGTCTGGCTTCAGTCGCCGTAGAGGTATTCTAACCTCCCCAATAAACTCGTTGTGGGTCAGCTTGTCCTCATCACACACTGACACCCTGAGGGGGGGAGAGAGAGAAAGAGAGAGAGAGAAAGACTCTGACTTAAAGCTCTTTATTAAAAATTTGTTTGAGGGAAAAAAAAGAAAAAAATGGAAAAAGACATCACACTGAGACCTTGAGAGGGCCAGAGATAGACTGAGACAATAGGCAGAGAGAGGGAGGGGTATTACACTTGTGATTGATTATGCGCCCTGACCTTTCAGCCCTATTTCAGCTATCCAGACATGAAAAATATTGGCTAAATGTTCTATTTCTGCTCACTGAGGTTTATTACACTTTCCAATAACATGATGATTTTGCCAATTTGCTGCTGATCCTCGAGGATGATGATCCTTAACAATGTATAATTTTGCAACAATATGCACAGGCAATACTAGTGTTTGAACAATGCAGTACTTTTTTAACATCTTGATGAAGTTATTTGCAATTGAACTACTTTTGAAAATGAATAATTTCACCATATATATGCTTTTTAGCAGATATGTGGTGAAAGAGTATGCTGTACACTGTACATAATAGATAACTGGACATTATTGGATTTTGAAGGTTGCATTCATGTTCATAACAATGTTGAAACTGTTGTGAAGCTTCTAGAGCAAACTTATTTCATTTATTAAAAATTGCATAAGGTTGGTCTATGTGTAAGGACGAATAATATGTTCTATTAACTTCTGACAAAAACCTGCTATGGATATTTGAAAAAATATTTGAATCTTGACCCAGCCAGCATTTTGTCTGACATAGACCCAAGTGCCATACAGTCTACCGTACTGATTAGTCTAGCTGTGTTTGCTGGAAAAACATTTCCAGACACAACCAAATAATACTCTCTGGCTCTGTTATTTGAGATTCCTTCTGTTTTTGGCTTATGTTCTACTGCCTCCATTTAAAATGATGACAGGCTAGACACAACTGAACATCATCAACACCGCACTGCTGGAGACAGCCATGCACTAATGGCTGTATTAGAAATCTTTAGGGTATGAGAGAGTGATTAAAATATGAATTATGGAAAGCAAAAATTTGTATGGTAACGTGCTAAAGGACACAAAGGCATAGACTAACAAGCAGGTGTGCACTTACAGTACATTCATACATATCCAGCCTAAAGGCAGAAAAAAATATTGACATAGTTATGGATCGATGTTATTTGACCTTTACGTAAAAGGGCACCTTTGAGACACACCGTAGGTATGAAAGGCCACTGTGTCATCAACCATACCGATGTACAACACATATGGGGCATACTAAATAAAATAGCTCAGAAACATCATGTGCAAACTGACAGATTAGCAGAGCCAAGAGTACAACTGGAAACAAAAAGGACAACAATAAGAGATATGAAGGCTGGCAAAGCTGAGATGTGTGGGCCTTCAGGCAGAGGAGCAGATTGATTTGCAAAGGCAATCTGCAGTCAGAGTTTAGTCCAGCAATGAATCCGTGACCTCAGAGGATGTCCAAATTACCTCTTGTCAGCTGCCACTTACATGCCTGGTTATTCAAAATGCATAAAACACAGAGGGTCTTACAGAGCGGCGTTGCCCAGGGATACCATTCATTAGTTTTTTAGGCACAAGGTAATTTGCCTTTCATAATCTTGTAAACCTGAGTGTTGCAATTCTCCATTATTTCTTAAGGAATAATCCAAGTAACCCATGCAGGCACTTTGCAGGGATAAGATTAGAGTATTGGAATTCAAGTGGAAAGTGGATGGGAAAGAGCTTTATGAAATAGAGGATTGCTAAATGTATAATAGCTTTGGTACGCCTGATTTAAGGGACAGTTAAGTGCTTTGGTGATGGAATGTCTCTGAAGACTCTGAAGCAATTTGATTTTAATACATTAGTATGCAGCATATTGGGAATCTTAAGAAACATTCCAGGTGAAACATAAAGATACAATTGCATTAGGATGGTACCAAGTAAAGATATTGCCCATCTAGCTATTTCTCAGTCTCTGATTATCTCTGATATCTCTCTGTTTCTCACTCTCATTCTCACACAAATACACGTAAATACACACAAACACAAAAAAGCTTACACAGTCTCATATGCTTGTACACATACGTGCACATACACACACACACACCAGTGGCAGTGGGTGAGCTGGAAACAGGGGAAGCCTGAACATTACCTTTAAATCTATCATTACTTTCACGCTGTTCCCCTTTATCCTCCTTGATTAACAATAAAACAAATAATTCACAGAATAATCAACACCAATCGCTTAATTAGAATAAATTATTATGCTCGTGAAACACCGCACATTGTCTGAAATTTGTGTGCCATTGCGAAAGCTACAGCATGAGATTATTTAATATTATTTAATTAATCGGCACCAATCACGTGCCGCCACTGACGCATGCATATGTAACTCCGTTGTTACTCTTGCATACAGAGACTGTTTTAGAGAGACTTTAC
Source organism: Megalops cyprinoides (assembly GCF_013368585.1). Classification (NCBI taxonomy): domain Eukaryota; kingdom Metazoa; phylum Chordata; class Actinopteri; order Elopiformes; family Megalopidae; genus Megalops; species Megalops cyprinoides. Next base: position 11,164,810 of record NC_050601.1, on the reverse strand, counting down.
CCTATAGGAGACTAATATAATTAAATACCCTTTGGAAGAGACTATGACCTTAATCTGTCACTCAAAAAGGGGACAGAGGAACAAGAGATGCAGGAAAGCCATCAATAGTGAGAGAGAAAGACCAAATGACAGATGAAGGCAAGGACAGACAAACGCAGAGACAAAGACCAGGAATGCATGAATTTAAAGACATGCAAAAAATAGAAAAAGATTCACAAACATATACCGACGAAAACATACTAACAGCATAAGTTGAGCACAGGAACACTTAATGAATAGAACTCCTCTAAATCTACCCCTCTTCTAAACCTATGCAACGGTGAGTTCTATGGTAAGCCAAGTAAGGTTCTATGGTAATGAAGAACGTTAGACATGCAGACGTATAAACAGATGGAAGTATACCTGAGTATTTTTCTGTACATGTCCTCCTCGGTGATGCCATGGTAGGTGAGAGTCTCATTCCACACAGGATTCAGAGAGTTACGAACAGTCTTAGTCTTCAACTTGTTTGCCTATGATATAATGTATAAATTAAGATCTGTAATGACAACATCACCGCCATTAGTGCCACCTCCCATACAGTCTTCAGTAATGACATTAACCTTGCAGGCTCCAGGAAGCAGGTGCAGTTTAACATACGGATCTGCCAGGCCATTGAAATCCATTGGCTTCAGACCCTAGGGAAAGGCAGAGAGACAAGGATACATCTCAGTTTTCACCAAGTGTGGTTGTACTACATAGACAATCCAGAAGCTGCTCTGAGAGAGAGCAGGAGACTTAGATTTACTGAAGAGGATTTATTGATTATTGAAAATGGTACTCTCTAAGTAAGGTCAAGTAAGGTTAGAATTTACAGTAGAAGTGACAACAGTATAACCACCTTGGCTCTCAGTACTCTGCTGTACCAGATGTTAAACAGGATAAGTGGATGTTTTGGATAAAAGCATCTGCCAAATGAATAAATGTAAATATAAATGTAATGTGAAATGAGTGTCAAAAACATGGAAGTATGGAGTATGGTCAATGCAGTGAGGTGGAGACAGACAGAAATGATGACGTGAAGTCTGGTGCATGCACTACTTTATGTACATTTTCAGGAGGTAATAAAAATATGTGGGCAACACTGTGAGAGATTGCATTACATTTTGTTAGAGGGACCAGACAACAACATTCCTCAAAGTGGTGCAGAAGCGCCAAGTTGTCCATCCAGGGGCATGGCATGAGACAGGGTGACAATCTGATTCAGCTACAACTTAGGTTTTATTTCTGCTTTTTTTGAAATAACTTCCACCCTCTGCCTGATGCTAGATACTACACAAGTTCAAATCTGGGCGGATTCCTAATCTGAGACAGCAGAGCCGAAAACTGCAGGAACAGTAGTTTCACGGCTGAGCTCTGGCAGTAATATTTAAAGTAATAGATCTCCCAAAAGTGGCCAAATGTCAAGAAAACTACTTTACTGTAGAGTACATTTTCTCGACATTTCACACCCATGGGCCACGTTAATGTATGTCATAGTGTCATGGCCTTTGAGGACAGCACTTTCACAGTGCTGTCAATCATGTCTATGCCCTGAAATAAACCTATTGTGACAAAATAACACACTAGAACACTCCCTTAAGTATACATTCCAGTGTTTCACACATGAGTCAAACAGAGTGCAATGCCATGACCGTGAAATGTTATATGGTATAACTTAAGGTACATATCATGCAGCTGTGAAATTATTGGCAAAAAACTATATTAACCCCCAGGTATACATGCAATTGAAACTTTTATTGGCAAAGTTTGCAATAAAAGAGTTATTGTACAGGGTTTCAGTTTAGCTAATTTTCAACTAGCACTGTTTTAACATGCTGCCTGTGTGTACATGTATGTCTACAGTTTGTATGTCTCCTCTTGAGAGGTGATCACTTGATTTTAAGCAATTTAAATAGCACTGACGCTGACACAAAAACAGCTTAATGTATTATCAACCAGTTATCCAGTAAATAGCATGTGTCCCGATTCTTGCAAGACAATGATAGATAGCAAAGGAATCTGGACGAGTGTAGGTCTAAAGGTGGTATTCCAGAGTATGCAAATACTCTACACATGCTTAATGAAATATCTCAGAGGTAATTTATAACTGATGATACTCATAATATTATAATATGTTTGCCTTACTGTGTGAAGATGCAGTTAGAGACTTGGTGTACCTAAAAAGGGAGGTTGCACTGATTGATGTGGCTTTTTTTTTTCAAATTTCTAGAAATTGCTGTGTATTGAAAAGGGGCTTTTAATATATTTAATGAAATGTGTTAAAATGAGACTTAGGTCATTGTTAGTTGTTGAATGAAATGAGAGCGTGGAGATACTTCTACTCAGGAAGCTGATAATAAGGCCATGGAAATTTTAATATTTTTATATGTCTATTGTTTTTATCTGTTTATCTTTGTCATTATAGAAGAACAAAGATGCCAGATGCAAAGAAATTTTCTGTGCACAGGAGACAATAAACAATCGTCTCTCTGTCTATTGACATTGTTTTGATTTATTAAACGTGTTTCATTCCAAATTACAGCCTCACTGATTTCATCTGATATTCATGTTTTTCCAATTACATGTGATACAAGTCTTTAGTGTCTGTCAAACCCAAGTCCGTGGCGGTTACAGTGTCAATGTTCCAGTTCGGATTGGTGATAAATGCATGTTCAGCATTTCTGGTTCACTGGAACAAACAGAATTCAACATAGATATTGTGTATATGATTTTTGTACATGTCCAAATGCAAAAACTACTGTCTACACTCATTTATCATCATTAAACTGGGCAATATTTGTTGAAATGATAAACTGTATACAACACGGAGGATGCTAGCGTTTACATGTGCATGAAAATAGCTTGCACCAGCAAAAGTACAGACATCTGATGAATGACACCTGAGAATTGTCTCTGGTAAGTCTCAGAAAAAGTTATTCTGGTACTTTTTTTCCTGATGTGAGAATTCAGTAGGGTTTCAAGGTTGCAGCTAAGATTGAATTTAAAATGCAGGAGAAGAACGCCTCAGGCACTTGGTGTGTTACAATAGTGGAGGGATTCACTCCCATGTCTTCCAAACACTGGCGTGATTTATGCATCATCTCATTCTGCTGCGGTCAGTACTGTCTTGTGTTCTGCCCCCTACTGTTGCACTGCTCCAGCTTTTCCCCTTTTGCTCCATTGCCTGGACTGGTGCGATTTCTGTCTTACCACGTGACGATTTCTGTCCTGCCAGGTTTGGAATCTACTCAGTGCCCTCACAGACCAGCCCATTGACCCACATCAAAATAATATAAGATGAGTGAGTCTGATGTGAAAATCATGGATATCATGTGAATTATCACAGACAAAGACTGGTTGGGATGTCTCAATGTCCATATCTTAGATTTATTGAAACCCACCCTTGGCAACTATTTTCAGTTGGCAATAGACATCAGAATGACTTATACCAACAATGCAATCTGAACAGAATTGAATAAATTTTTACAGAGAGAGAGAGATGTATGGTTACCTTAGCTTTGAGTATAGTGCAGTGCAAGGAGCTGGTGTCTTTTTCATATAGTAGGCTGAATTCCAGGGTGCCCAAAGAGGCTGAAACACATTGATATAAACATTAAAAGTAGTGGAAATATAACAAGAAACTCAAAGTGCTGGAATCCAAGACTCCTATCCAATCAGTCAGTGTGAATATGCAATATCAAACTCTGTGCTTAAGTACTGTAATGTTCAGTGAAGGTAGTATTCATGTACTCCAACACTTTTTTCCATCACATTAACACAAAGTTAATTTTCTGGAAATGGAGCTTATCTGCAACTGGGTTTTGAAAATATTGCAAAAAACTGCAGCTGAGTAATTTTTGTGAATCACATGGAGAATAGTCTTAAATTAAGTGGATGCCCCCCCCCCCCCCATTCGAATACAATAAAACTAATCATTGAAATGCTGTATGAGTCAGTAGGTTTTTCCGGAATGGCCACAGTGACATAGCGAGGGGTAAACTCACTGCTGTCATCACTGTCACAGCTGTCAATCTCCACAGACGTGTCAACGCTGCCCATCAGCGACAGGGTCCCTCCTCCCCCCGTGGCTCCCGCCAGCATTGGGGACAAAAGGCCGCCGCCCCCCACCATCGAAGTCCCGCTGGCCGTGCTGAGTGCTGACGGGAAGCCAGCCGGGTTGGGGGAGAGGGGCTCAGACACGGAGGATGTGGGAGACAGGCGAGGAAAGTAGGCGGAGATTTGTCTGATTGGTCGGATGGGGCCAGGACATACATCGATCGCCATGTGTTCCTGGATGGATATAGTCAGTTTTTTTCCTTTTCGCACCGTCATAGAGCTGTTTGGGAGAGATATGAATAAAATTATGTAAATCCTATAGGCGGCAAAGGACATTCACTCTTGGCAGCCGAGAGAGCAGGCTGCTTTATGCTTAAGAGGTGTCAATTTCCTATTTCATATATGCCACTTTGACAAGTTTGAGCACTGGCTACATTTTACAGCTTTTCTCAGTTTTAATTGCCTTTTTTTTGCTGAGCATTAATATTTCTCTCATTGTTTTCAAACAAAATGTCAATCTTCAACACATTTTTTTTTCAAAAGAATCAATGTGTAGCTCAATACTTACAAAAAACAACCAAGGAAACCTTGTTTATCAAAAGCAAAACTTTGTTTACAGCAGAAAGCAAATATTTCCACCAACATTAACCTATAACTCACACGTGCAAATCTTACTGCCCAATCGTTCAACCACCAATCAGTCTTTAATGACCTATAAAAGAGGCCACCAGCGAAAGTATTGATTCTTTTCCCAGAGGGGCCTAACTTGTCAGATGTTGTTGTGTGGAGACAGAATGTATATGACAGTTAACCAAGCAAGATTGCAAGACAGCATGAACGCTGGCTGTCAGGCAATATTTTTCCCCATGGTGTATTGCAAGGGTTATGCATATGGTAAAATATACTGTGTGATGCAGATGAAGACATATGACCTGACAGAAATCAAAGGATGTATTTTCAGTAAACAGTAACAACCTGAGGTCATATTTCTGATGTGTATTTCCTTCCACTGCTATGCTCTCCACTGCACTACTGGACATGTATAATCGGCTTGACTTTTAAAGTAATGTTCTGCTGGATCTTTTTACTGCATAGAGGAAAAATGATTATTTATTATTAGTTAATTATTAACTTAAATCTGTCCAAAAAAGGCAGAAAATCCTCTGTCTGAATTTTTTTTGGGGGAAGTCAAGTGATGGAAGATGATTGTAGTTTTTGAAGGTAACACGAATTTTATTATTATCAAAACGTGGAAGAGAGTTATTTGCTAATTTGTTATTTCGCACCATATTTTATGGGTCTGACTTTATGAAAATGAACAGCATTTGAAAAAATGTGTTTCTGTGATTGGGAAAACAAAAAACTGTAGTATGTCGATATAAATGATGGAACTGGACTAATTAAGCCAGTGGGCAACTGGGTGTGATGAAAAGCTAAATACACTACATCTACAATGGACACAATGGCGCTGCAAGCCCATGCACACATAAATTGACTGGGAACTGCTGCACACTCAAGGTGATGTGACAAAAGCAGCAATTCAAGCCCCACTCCAATTACAGGCTTGAATAATCCTCTCAAAATAAAACAAAATTGTGACATTTAGACTTTCCACTCTCTGCAAAAGAGAACATAAACAGGCCATTGGTACCTTGGAACTGGACAGTTTCTGTGACCAAAATCATAATTCTAAGATATCAAGCTTACAGCTATGAGACTTTAACATTAATTGTATTATATACACAGATTTGCAAAGACTTAATGCTCATTTAAGTGAGTTTCTAGGGATGTGCAGCTGCACTGAAAAGACCAAATTCCCCTTTCAGGACTTCTCTTGCATAACAAAGCAATTGATATTTCTGGATGTGATACAGCAAAACCCATTTTCAGCCAAGACAGAGCGCAACCTATTCATCAGCAATTTCATGACAAGGCGATGTCTTCTGCCAGTCATTCAAACTACTTTCCTGAAGCTCTGACAGAAGATAATGCTTATGCCCATTATCCATTTATTTGATATCTTCTTTATTTCTGGGTGGATACATGGGCACACTTTAAAGGCTTGTTTACAATGTCAGAAAACATTTAATAAAAATGTTACTAAGTATGTTTTTTTTTTAATTAATAAACAGATGTTAGCGAGTGATAGGTAATACAATTTCCACTGCGGCTGTTTATTGCTTTTGTGGCAAAGTGCCTAAATTGTATTTAACTGTAAATATCAATGTTAGAGCCTGACATAAATTTAAAACAAGTCAACAAGCAAGTCATGTTTAATGAATATGAACTGTGTTCTTGTCAGCTATTTTCCAACAGAATAAATATGGCCCTGAAAGTAAGGTGTGACCAAGAAAGGCCAAATATTGAACTTCACATCATCAGTCTTTCAATAATTATTAAGTCTTTCAACTACAGGCTTAATTCTTGGTCCTGACTCTGTCTCCTGGTCTAAGCTCACAGTGAGGGGGTTTTCATTTGGCATTTTCCTTCCTTTTTCACTCATTTTGTTTGTAATTGCCAATTGTATGGTAGCCTCCTCTTACTCCAACAACCTCTGTACTAACACAGAGCCATCCCTGTGCTGGCAGCTCAAAGCCAGTTTGTTCTGCTACTGTCAGCTCCCGGTCACTATCGGCAGATGACACTGCTGGGCTCAACCTCTTTTACTGTTTGAGCCGCTCGGGAATCACAGTAAAGGGGATTTGATGATGTCCTGCATGGGGCATACACATTAGGTATTTTCAGAGGGAAAATAATTATGGCTTCAACAATTGTACGATGCCATAGAGAAGCCCGGTGAACCACATTTTAATCTGCATTTCTTCATCAGCTGCATTTTGACTTCAAAGACTCATGGCAAAGGGCAGGATCAGCAGTGTGGCAGGAGGTATTGAAGGCTGCAGATTTTAAACCCCAGCTGCTGCACTGTAGAATGAGGCACTTAACCGGAATTGCTTCATTAACTATCCTGCTGCTTAAATGGATGGTATGTAAAGCTGTGCCCTATGCACAGCCACCCTAGATAAAGGAATATATAATGACATTAATTCTGTCTGCAAAAGAATGTTCATACGATTGATGACCCGTAAAAGGGGTAACTTAAAAATTTAATGAGCCCCGTGCACATCATAGGACTAAATTGTCTTATTTCACAAATAAAGGCAGTTTGAAAAAGCAATTTTCAGTGGGTTATTGAGTTTTTCCAGAACACACCTCACTTGATAAAAGGATGTACGAATCAGCACTGAGAGAACAGAGCGGAAAGAGAGAGAGGAAAAAAAGAGGGAAATACAGAGACCTAATTGAAAAGAGGAATGCGGGAAGACATTCTCTGCAACTTACATTTAACTGGACTCTGCTGGTAAGACACGAGTACTCTAGCCTCCAGTATTGCAACTCCCACACACTTCTGTCAGCATAATACTGTCAGATATCAAACCTTCACAACGCCTGGAGAAGCAGCAGCAATAAAACTGACATGAACCACTACAAAGATGGTGAGGGAAATGGCGAGGATAACATGTTTGACAAGACAGGTCAGTTATAATGACGGTTACCTAAAAGACCTAGACAATTTTACCAAAATCAGCACAGCAAACAATATCTACTGCACATAATGATCGTAGGTAAACATGGCACAAACAATGCATTTGCATCTGAATTTGACTCCTCCTCTCTCACAAGCATATAATGGACCCAGGTTTGGACCAGACCCAGATGTGGAGTCTTGAGCATGACGTGCAATGTTGAAAAAGAGGAAAAATATGCTACAGAATTTCGTAGAGATTTATCCCCATGGTTGACAGTTCTGCTCTCTCTCCCTCCCAAGCGTGCTCTCTCACTTTGAATTTGATTTATGTCTAACGCTCTGTCACTCCCTCTGCTTTCCTCTTCCCACCGTCCCCTCCTCTGGTCTCCGGTACTCTGTCTTCTCTCTGTCTCTCTCTCTCTCTCTCTCTCTCTCTCTCTCTGTCTGTTTCTATCGCTCCATCACTCTCCTCATCTCTGTTTCACGCATATTCAGGCAAAACAGTTGTAGAACAATATAGTGATCATTATTACTCAAATTAAATAAACCTCGTTTCATTGTGGCAAGTCAGTGTGTCAGCCGATCATCCTGTCAGTTGAACGGCTCACAGGTCAGTCAATCTTCTGGGGGGTCTCAATTCTTGATTGACAGGCAAGAAAGAAGTGGAATGATGACATGCACATTAAGTAAATTGGCGTGTGTGCGTGTGTGTTCACGTCTTGTTATACTTTTCCAGAACATGGTGCTTCACTCAGGATGTAAACAAAGTCAAATGTACATGCATGAAAGCAACAGAGTGACAGATGGAGAGGGAGGGGGGGTTCATCCTGCGTACACACTGTATGAACTGACAGAGCACCCTGGCAGGCATAAGGCAGTATTCATATACTGGATACACAAATGCTGAGAGAGAATGTGAGAGACTGAGACAGAAGCATGGAGCAGAGAAAAAAAAATACATGGAGAAGCAGGAAATGCAGAAGGAAGCAAGGATGACTGGTAAAAAGACAAGGTAAGTGAAATATAAATGTATATGCATTTATATAGGCAGAGAAAACAGGTAAAAGGTGCAGAGGGGGGAAAAATGAAAAGAAGAAGTATTTAATTATGGAAGGAAACTCGAAAGAATCATTTCTTACCTCTGTGATAGCGTGAGTGTGAAAACTCCCTCATAAACGAGCAAATCCCAGAGCAGGGGGGTCTGCACTAACAGGTGGTGAAAAAAAGAGGAGACAGAGATAGAGAGTAGAAGGGAAGGAGGGAGGGAGGGAAGGACGGAGGGAGGGAGGGAGGGGGAGAGAGAGGGATGTCAAGGGGAGAACGTATTAAGTATTCATTAAAAAAAATCTATAATACTGTCATAACAAAGTTGCAACGGAATGAAAGAAAAGCAAAAATAGCGGGATGACAAGATGAGGAGGGGACAGAGGATGGGAGGATAGATTTCATAATATCAAAAAAAGAAAAACAGAGTGATAGAGTGCGATTTTTCCTGGAGAGTCTCTTGAATGTGTGACTCTCACTCTCTCTCTCCCTCTCTGTGTCTCTCTCTCTGTCTTTGTCTCTCGCTTTGTCTCTCTCCCTCTCTCCTTCATGCGATTTCAATTTTTTTTTGCAATATCCTTTTGGTCTGGGAGCATTAATCCTGAGTGTCAATGTTAATGAACTGTACTGTCCGATCAGTGTGCAACCCATCAACATACTCAGTCTCTACATCTTTCTCACTTCCTTCTCTCTTTCCCTCCAAGGCTGTATGCAGTGTAAGTGTTGTGCAAGATACTATGAGCCTGTATTTGCATCTCTCCCTTTCTCTGTATAATTAGAGTCTAATGACACCTCTGTCAGTGATAGACAGAACCAAACACACCCGTCTCCCTTGCTGTTTCCCACTATTGTCTTATTGTTTTCTTCCATCTGTTCCTCTCTCTCCATCTCAATCTGTCAGGGTGTGAGTCAATGAGAGTAACTCCGACTATGACAGAGACTGCAAGAAGGATTTTTCCTGTGAGCGGAATTTTTGTTGTGCAGTTGTCCTTCGTTCAAATCACTCCCACCCAGTTCCTACTCCTTCTCTCCTCCGCTCTGTCTCTCTCCCCCTCCCACACATGATCTCACTGGCTCTCTCTGTGCCAAAGGGATTTTCATCACTGTTTCTGGGGTATTTGTGTGTTTTTGATCTCATGCTCTCCCTTCCTCCCCACTCCATTCCAAGGCTCGGCCATGTGGTTCATACGCTCATGATACCACACTTTGCCCATTATCAGTCTAAAAGGGAACCTGTCTCACCTGCAAATGCCCATAAATCTGAACCACAATTGTTCAGCTGCAATAACACCATCTACTGAGCCAAGAGAAGCAACGTCCCAACCCGCTGGTACCCTAATATACGGCGAGCAGATCAAAAGGCACTGTGAAACAGACACTCTGATCAAGATGCGTGTGTCACACTGTTAGATTGACAGTGACAGCGACAAAGCCAGACACAGACATCGAATGGTCTCATGTGCCTTCATACTGACCGCCCTGTCATCGTCGGAACAAGCTGGCCTTAAAATTCTAGGACTTTTAAGTCATATGCTTAGCCTGAAATTTTCAGCCTGAAATTTCAGGTTAATATGTGTGCAAAATCTACGTTGATGTGTGTGATTCTGTTTGTGTATGTGAACGTGAATGTATGAGCATGTGTGTGGAAACACAGATACTTTAATTTGTCATCAAATGTGTTAATTCTGCCTCCAGGTCTGCTTTGTAGGGATTAGTCAGGGAATGCACAGCGCTTGTTGTTCCAGCAGAATTTGCATAATGAGACTTTGGTTTAATGCTAGAAACATATCTAAATATCACTGCAATAACAAGCTGAATTCGTTTACCCTTTTGAAGAGCAGATAATGAAACCTGGATATAACTTAGTCTTGTCAAAATACAAAAGATCTTTGGTATAGGTGTCCATGTAACTCGGTATATGCACATCCAACAGTTTGTAAATGAGTGAACATCTATAAGGCTGTGTTCCTATCTGTGAGGAGGGTTTGCCTCTTTGGAAATAAGTGAAAGTCTATAAGGTTGTACTCCTCTCTGTGAGGAGGGCACATCTGTCTGTGCACAGGAGAATTTGCGTACTGTCTGTGTGCGCACAAGTGTCCCTCTGTGAACACTATCTCCTTTCCCTTTCCTTTCTGATTGCCCCGCTCTCCTTCTGTGGTGTCAATAGCCATATTAGATGTCCATAATTTGCTACCTAATTTACCAAGAGATCTATTACCTCCGGCTAGATGACATAAAAGAGGGGACAAGAGAGGGAGAGGGAGAGAGAAAGAGAGAGGCAGAAAAACAGAATGTGGGAGAGATATGGTGTATGCCTGGAAGAATAGAGATAAAGAGAAAAGAGGAAGGCACCTCTATATGCTCAACACGCTAGACATCAGAGGCATTGCCATTCTAAATCACAACAGTTTGCCAAATGTGCGCATTTTGCAAAAGTGCAAGGCAGAGCAAGAGTTATAACATGCATGAAATTGGAACTGAATTTCTGTGGACATAATTCATCAAGAGCAATTAAGGCTAATAACGTTAAATTAATTGCTTAAACAAACCTTGAACTGACTGAGGCATAAAAAAAAACATTTACAAATTAACAGACAGTGTGAATGGTGACAATAAACATTGACACATGAGGAGAGAGAAGGAAAACGAGATAAGAAGCCACAAGTACATTTGATATTTGATATATATTGTTCTTGCTTGGACTGACAGACTTTCACAGATATAATTATAGCACCACTGTGGTTCTGCTGCTGATCTGTCTGACAGAGGTCTGACATAATGGAGTGTGATACAGAAGTCAATACAAAGTAGACCCACTCATTGACCCTGTGGGGCTTACAATACATTAACAGTGCCCCCCACAATGCAAGCTTGACTGACACTGAAACATACAGAGGGACACACATTGCATACTCACAACCATAAAACTGTTAAATCTCAATGGTCCCCTTTGAAATTCTGAATGCTGGTTGCTAGGCAACAGGGGGAGTATTCGTACCATGACTGCTGAGGGAATGGGGTGGGGTATGTTGGGGGCTTAAACAGGAAGGAATTATGGCAGGAATTGGGGAATTAACACATCTGAGCTCTGGTTTAAAAATGCCTTCTTCATGTTTCAGAACACGTGCTTCAATGTGTATTTCTAATTGAGGATGTGAGTCAATTAATGGTGTGCATGTGGAAATTTCATAATGAGTGTGCTGAGTGTTTGTTTTAATTTATCTATGTATGCATGTATATTAAATTACATTTACGCTGCTGTTAAGATTTGAATTAATCAATCATGGCTTAAAGCAAGCAACCAACATAAATCAAATGTGCATTCATATATATTGATAAAATACAAATACATTTGGAAAGAGAGTGAATTATTAAATGTTGGCTATCCTTCACTTGTCTGCACATGTGTGTTTAAGAGAGGGAGTGTGAAGGAAAATAGTTAAACAGTTTCCCCTTTATTATGATAACAGACCCTGCTCTCAGCTGAGAACTGTCTCATTGTGGAACTGTACACATCCTGTCCCCGTACTGTCGCTATACTTACTGTATGCACTTTTGTAAGTTGCTTTGGATAAAAGCGTCTGCTAAATAAATAAATGTAAATGTGAATGTAAAATGATACATTGTGAAAGACCAAAAGGAAGAGAGCAAGCAAGAGGGTGGGATGCGTGAGAGATGTATCTGACCTGACTAGTATTCGTGCCGTCCTGCTGTTTGTGCAGTAAAGTGGGACTGAGGGAATGCGGTGTACAGCAACACACATACAGAGATGACATGCACAGTAATCCCGTGAAGTCCAACTCACAGCTGACTCATGGCAAGCCTGAGGGACATACTGTGGCTTTGTAGTCTTCCAGTGACATGACCTGCAATGCTGGGGCATCTTAATGCCCATGCCATTGTGAATAATCAAACCTCACCAGGTTGTACTGAGTACTACCAATGCTCTGGTAAGGTGGCTGTATGTATTAATTTTTGTACAAATTATTTTTGGGGCAGGGGTATTCTTTGTGAAGAGTTTGAAATAATGAGAGTGTGGGTGTTTTGTGTTAACCTTAATTAAAATTGATTTCATACAACTGTTTGAGAATTTGACATTTCAGTAGAACAGTATGTTAGTCAAACCTGAAGAAATGAGTCAAAGTTTATCTGAGTGATATGCCACTTCTTACAGTATTTTTACACTTAATTCACTGTATAATAAATTGATAGTCATCATACCATCACATATGTATATGAACATACAGTACATGTAGTCAATTCAACTTTATTTCACAAGTCAATAATAAAAAAAGAGATCATTTGGATTAAAAAAACTATGAACAATTCCAAGATGGAAGTTGTTAAGGAACATATCATTACCAATATCTCGCTATTTTCCATCCGAAAAAATCTAATCCAGTCGACCAGCTAGGAATATAGGGCTTTTATTTTTTATTTTATTTTTTTTACGGATCCTTTTAAATTAGACTAAAGACACGTGACTTCTCTACTCAATTCAGAAGTGCATATCAGTGATGGTGACATTTTCACGGTTAAAATACCACTTCTATGCAAAGTGAACTTGTTCTATGATGTCCAGTGTATTGCTGCAAATTAAATAATGAATGTTTAAATGTCACAAGACATTTAAAGTTTTACACTTGTGGTAATGGTTTCTTGCTGTATTTTCACACTCCTTGCAGGTAGAATTGTTACTGCCAATCTGAATTTGAGTATAG